>NW_024044237.1:37711421-37737236 GCF_014851395.1 Micropterus salmoides
AATACTACTACTGCTACTGCTAATACTACTGCTAATACTACTGCTAATACTACTGCTAATACTACTACTGCTAATACTACTACTGCTAATGCTACTGCTAATGCTACTACTGCTAATACTACTACTGCTACTGCTAATACTACTATTACTGGTGCTACTGCTACTGCTGCTACTGTTAATACTACTATTACTGGTGCTACTGCTGCTACTGCTAATACTACTACTGCTACTGCTAATACTACTACTACTACTGCTACTGCTAATACTACTGCTAATACTACTACTGCTGCTAATACTACTGTTACTACAGACAGACACTACAGCTGTAGGTACTGCCTACATGTACACGTCTCTGTGTGGACCCTCCAGCTCTGAACCTCAGATCTGTTTTCTTAATAATAAATATTAAATATTCTGCAGCACAAACGATTAAATCCACATTCCATTAATAGATAATCAGTAAATATTTGATCTAAACTTTTAATAATACAGTATTTTATAATATTCAAATATTGAAAATAGACACAATGTTTTTATATGAAAGTGATCAGATGTTGAAATATCTCTGGTAATATTTAAAATGTTTAAATATTTACTGCCACATTAATACAATATTTTGAGCTGCTGAACGAGCCAACTCGTTAATAATCAAACAGGATGACCAGAGGGAGGACGCAGCTGCAGGTCAGAGGTCAGAGGTCATCCTACCTGTGACATCACAGGGCTGACAGGAAGTGGTCGCCATGGTGGGCGTGGCGGCGTGCGGCTCGGTGAGATCCATCAAGGCTCTGTGGGAGACCAGGATCAGGAGGATCCAGGAGGAGCAGCAGGAGGAAGAGGAGCAGAGGAGGAGGATGGCGAGGGGCGGGGCCACAGGCAGGTCAGACTCCGCCTCTGCTGTCTATTGGTTAAAGAAACAGGAAGTGTGTGTTGAACCAGAAATGTTCTGATGACATCAGCACCACCTGAAAGATGATGTCATCGTAGGGGGTTGCTTTAAGTCTTTCTGGGAAATCCTTTTCTTAGCTTAGCTTAGCATAAAGGCTGGAAACAGCTAGCCTGGCTCTGTAGCAGCGCTAAAGCTCCCGACTGACGCGCTTTATCTGTTTGTTTAAAGAAGCTACATTTAGTGTGGATTCTGGCGGCCCCTGTGATCCCACGCCCCGCGTCCTGAACATCCGATCCGGCCGGCCCTTGTTTTATGAAAGACGTGACTTTTAATCCTGTCTTCAGTATTTCAAACAGCTGTTAGTAGGTAGCTTAGCGACGATTAGTAACTGTAATGTCACGACACAAAGTAAACATGGGGATCAGTCGGCCGATCAGCTGATCAGCAGTGTGTGTTGGTTACTAGGTGAACAGCTTTTTGCTGCGTGACTCCAGTTCACGGTCCGTCTGGTCTGTAATCTTTCCTGTTCTTCATGTGGTTCTTGTTCCTGGTTCAGACTGAGTGTTGGCGTTTGGGAGGACCGGGCGGCTCTGGCTCGGCTGAAACAGAAGCTGCAGACTGAAGACGGACGCCTGGTCCTCCGGATCGAACAGGAGGAGTGGAAGGTATGTCCCCACACAGGAAGTAGACTGTAGAGGTGGATTTACCTGATCTGAGTTCTCCTGATGCTGTCACGGTCTCTTTCCCCCACCCCGTCCCTCCACCAGTCGTTGCCTGGCTGTCTGGTCCAGCTCACTCAGGTCCAGGAGTGGCAGATTCACCGGGCTGGACTGCAGAAGATCCCTCACTTCATCTCCAGCTTCCAGAACCTTTTAGTTCTTGATCTGTCCCGCAACGGGGTCACCGAGATCCCCAAACAGATCGGTCAGTACGTCTTCTACTAAAACTAAAAACCTGGTTTTAACCCTGGTCCATGTCCTCGGTGTGTTGAGTCCTCTCGTGTCCTGGTTGTGGTCTCAGGGAAGCTGACTCGGCTCAGAGAGCTCCTGCTGAGCTTCAACAGAGTCCACTTTGTTCCTGAAGAGCTGAGCTGCTGTGAGAGCCTGGAGAGACTGGAGCTGGCCATGAACCGGGACCTAAACCAGCTGCCAGACCAGGTATGAAAACAGACCTAAACCAGACCAGGTATTTCAGTACTGCAGAAATCTTTTAAACCAGATAAACTGAAACCTCAAACCAGGTGTGGACCAAAACCTGGACCAGCTTCCTGTACCAAGTACTGTAGACCTGTATTCAGGATCTACGTTGATCCAGCTGACCTGATGACCTGACTGTTTCTGACCCTCAGCTGAGGAACCTGAAGAGGCTCCAGCACCTGGACCTGTCCATGAACGCCTTCACCTGCGTGCCGGACTGCGTGGTCGGGCTGCCGGCGCTGGAATGGCTCGACATGGGAGGAAACCAGCTGCAGCACTTACCTGAAGACATTCACAGGTGGGTGAAGGAATCATGGGAGACCCGCCCCCTCCTGCAAGCAGCCAATCAGCAGTGAGCTGTGTCTGTCCTCAGGATGGAGATGCTGCACACTCTGTGGCTGCAGAGGAACCGACTGGAGAAACTCCCAGACAACATCAGCAGGATGGCGAGCCTCGACACGCTGGTTCTCAGCAGCAACAGACTGCGAGACATCCCCCCTCTGATGGAGGGCATGTCCAAGCTCAGGTGGGTCGGTACGTCCCAGTGAAAACCATGTCTCATGATAAACCCGGTGTCAGACTCAACACGTCTGTGTCTCTGGTTGAAGCAGGTTTGTGAATTTCCGGGACAACCCTTTGACCCTGAATGTGACGCTGTCGTGCAGGAAGACAAAAACCGAGGTCGATGAAGACGACAGCGAAGAGGAAAGAGAGATGTTTGGACGAGAGTTCATGCATATGTACATCCAGGAGTCCAGAAAGAGAGCGTACGCCGTGCTCAACGTGCACTGTGCCCACCATTAGTACCAACACCGTGAGTCTCTGAGTCTCTGAGTCTCTGTCTCTGAGTCTGATATCATTTATTTTATATGAAACCTTTTGGACTGAACCAGAAAAGACATCAGAGCCTTGATAATCCCTGTTTCTCTTTCCTTTCTGGTCGTATGACACTGTGAGATCAGTGGCGGTGTTGTTGTGAGAATCCTGACTTCCAGTCCAGAAACACTGGATCCTACATTTCCCATGATGCACCTGGACTGTTCACTAGTTTGTAATGCTGTTCCAGATTGTGCTGAATGAAAACAGCGTGTTTTACCTGCAGAGCAGAGTGAACTCAGGGTAACAAACTCTGAGCGCCCACACTGGTGTTAAACTACAGCGGTGGATAAGATGTTGGTTAGCTGAGTCAGCGTTAACTTAATTGGAGCGTTCATATAAAAAGGGCCATGTTCGGCCATGCAGGCAGAGTTTCTCCACAACGACGCATGCTCTGTATTTCTCCAGAAGAACGCGTGTCGACAGGTGTCAGGATGGGAGGGGTTTAAAGAAGCCAGGGAGGCTTGTTGGCATCGCATGGAGTAAATCTGTAATTATCTTCACAGGTTTCTGGTTGTAGGCTGATTCTTTATTCTGTATGAGCTTTTCTTTTATGTGTAATCTGATTAAGATGTAAAGGTGCAACTGCACACAAGGTCCATTGTAATAAAAACATTGGAGCCAGGAACAAACTAATAATCACAAATCTACAAGTTAAAACTTTAATATTTTCTCTGACATTGTATTTATGAGAGAAACTCGGCTGCAGCATCACACACTCCTCTGCCTCTGTGTGTTATATTATATATGCGGATTCAGCAGTGAGGAAACGCTCGGGAGTACCGCCCACAGTCACTATCATGCACCTGAGAGCCTTCACTGTGGATTATTAAGAAGAAAACTCCAGAGGGACTTGGATTTTTATCAGGGTTTTTCTGATTTTCGATCTTGGAAATTTGTCACTTTCATCTTGGATTTTTTTCTCGGTTTAGGCTAGGCCTATTAACCTCTGACCCTGGCTCTGTATTTTTTGGACACGTAAAATGGTCAATCTAAATATGGCAAAACTCTTAGAAGGATTCATTTGCAGCCTACAGATGGGCTCCATCTCAGAAACTGGCCCATTAAGTACTTCAGATCTCCTCCCTAAATCACAGCTCGGCTGCAGAGGACCAAGTATTAATACTTCTCCTCAGTAACGCTGAGTACAGATGGTGTGTATTAATACTTCTCCAGCTTCTTAGCCCAGGTAACACCTTAAAATGAGGCTTCTGCAAAACGTTTAAAAGTATCTAAAGTGAGTAGATTGTATTTTTATTGTATGACAGTGCTGACAGCTGTCGACTTTCTATCGAGTTTGGAGTTAATTTGCGAGCAGCTTGTAAAGCAACATGTTTTATGGGAAAAGATCATAGAGGTTCGTTAAACACGGTCTGTGATTTATGAAGCTGCTATTTAAATGTCATCTTTAAATCTTTAATGACCCCGAGGTATTTAAAACTGTTAACAAAAACATCGGGTTGATGAGAAATACAGTTTTGTTTACATTCAAGTGTAAACATGAATTATTTAACCAGTTAGAAACCTGACTCATGGATGCAGTTGGTCTGTTTGCAGCTTGTTTGTTTTTAGCATGCACATATCGAACCGTGTCGTCAGCATACAGTCGTATGTTGCTAAAGTCAGGGCGCTAACATACAAGCTAAACAGCTGGGGCCTAGCATTGACCCTTGGGGAACACCAATATTACAATATGTCAATACGTACAGTTTGCTTCCTGTTAGTTAAATATGAGTTCATCCATTTAATTGCATCCTTGGAAAAATTCAAAAAGGAAAGGTTTGAGAGGAATACCTCATGGTGTGTATTATTTAATGAAATACATGCAAATATACTAAATGTTGCCTTTTAGTTTGTGCTTTAACATTTCCACTGTGAGCTTCCACAAAGATGCTGACGTTGTGACAGCGTACAGCTGTTTGACCATGTTGACTTCACTGGTCCTGGTGCAGGTTCTGGTTCTGTCTGTAAACTGTGAGCACCCCGCTTCCCCCAGTTAATCCTCCTGTGACCCTTAGTGGGGCCCAGAGCCGCAGGTTTGAAACCACTTTACACCAAAGTGACGACGAAACACAGTTTGTATTTTGTTTACAATATTAACAGCAACAACAATGATAATAATCTTTAACATATTTATTACCAAAATGAAGGAAACACGTTTCTTTGTTTCAGACGTGAACGACAGCTGAAATCTTGTCTGAGTTTCTTCTTCTGGGCTTTTCCTGCTCTGAATCAGTGAAGAAGAAGATGAGGCTGAGGCACTGCGGAGGGTTCTCCAGCTGTTCCCTGGAGAACTTCTTACAGACTGAAACATGTGAAAGCAGCCAATCACCAGCGGGACTCCTTTAATGCAAACAGAACCTTTGAGTCTGAAATAAAAACAGTTGTAGAACCTCAGTGGGAGTTCGTGTCATTAGTTCTGCGGTCAGTCTCTGGACCTTCAGGACGGAGACGAGGGGACGGCGGTCAGCAGGACGTTCTCCAGAGTCACCTGAGACTTCACGTAGGCGCTCAGTCTACCGTCAAACCCTTTCTTCTTCAGGAAGTCCAGTCTGCCGCTGTCAATCAGACGCTTACAGAGACGACCCAGCTGCTCGCGTTCAGCTGCCGACAGGAACCTGCAGAGAACAAGACCACATCCGGTTAGACCAGGACCACACCACAATACTAGCATCAGAGCTCTGCTGTTTGTCCCCCACATAAATCGTATTCATGCAACTCCTGGTCCGCTCTGAATATTTACCCGGTCACAGCATCCGTCTCCTCTGCTGGTTCGTGCTCTTCGTCATCTCCTCTCTGATTGGTCGGATCCTGAGGCGGACGGTCCTGATTGGTCGGCCTGAGTCCACATGTGGCCCAGCTGGACATCCGACAGAAAGCGGAGAACTCTCTAGCTCCGAGTCCTCGCTGTAGGAAGAACTGCTGACCCACGTAGTGACGCCACTCACAGCGATGGTGGCAGCACAGTGCCACCGCCAGGCCCAGTATCGGACCAGGACCAGAGTCTGCACCGGGACCAGGGTCTGGCAGTGCTGCTGAATCAGCTGGTCCTGAATTCCCGTCTGGTTCTGAGGTTTTGAGGCGTTTTGGGGGCGGTCCGGTCTCCTTTCTGGGTCTAGGTGTTTCCAACAAACAGCGCAGAGCCAAATCTGCATCAGAAACGGAGACAAGTCAAAACCCGGAGCTGGACGGGACGGATCAGGCATTGACACCAAACCAACACACTGCCCCGTGTTTGTGACGGAGACTGCTGACAGCCAATGAGAGTTCAGGACTGCTCTCACCTGTGGCCGCTCCACACAGGTGTTTCCCGACTCCAACCAACGGGAGCTTCTTCGGTCTGAGCAGAGGGACCCGACCTGAAACAGCCAGACAGAAGATTCTCAGAGAGCTGTCCCCGTGGTGTTCGGGTATTCTTATTTACAAGGACGTCCTGTTTTCCTTTCCATGACCGGACCCCCTTCTAGTTAGATGTGGATTATCAGGTGGGTCACTGTGGGGTTTCTGTTTCTGGGACTCATTTTAAATGTATTAAAACCTGATGCTTCACCACTTGAGTGATTGGTGTTTCTGACTGTGTCAAGCACTTTGGAACGTGGACTTGAACAGGTCTTAAAGACCGACACCTGTCAGTGTTTGGCAGGAGCTCCCGATGAAATCACCTGTACGTGAACCACCAGCCAGCAGAGCCAACGCTGCTCAACAAGTCCAGGAAGCGTTTTCAGTCTTCATCTAGACCTGAAGTTCTTTAAATTAGGAAGCTTTCCTGGACGCTAACGGATCTGCCCCTGAACCGGGTTTAGGATGAGCCGTGTATTGATCGGTGCACAGGGATCATTCTTAGAGGGGCCCACCTGCTCCAGACACCTTTTATAAAACTTTGAGTGTTCGTCTCTTACTTAAATCCAGATGCTGAATGTCGACCTGCAGCCTCTCAAACTCAACTCCAACCTCCTGGTGTTTCCCGTCCACCTGGACCAGAACAGACCTGGTTTACTTTATGGGTTCAACAGAAAATATCTTCAAGACAAATGTTCAGACTGAAACTCTAAAGCTGTTTTGGGTCGAGACTTTAAGAAGTTGGAGTTATGAGGTTTTTCCCTGCCTTGAAGCGGGTGCTGCAGCGCTCCACCAGCAGCAGCTGCAGGTCGTCGCAGGTCTGCAGGCGGTCCCGGGTCTTCAGGGCTTCGTGGATCCAGTGAGACAGCTTCCCTCGACCTGCTCCGAACTCCACGAAACACCGCCCCCTTCCCAGCAGCCTCAGCGCCTCCAGGTGACCTAGGATAGAGGACTGAACACACCTGACAGGTGAGAGGGGAACAACACTGAGGCTCCACCTCCTCAGGGGGCGTGGCTTATGAAGGCGCATCACCTGCTGAACCACGACTGTAGAAACAACATTTAAACTAGACATCAACCAAACTCTGTACATTTTTCTGCGGCTTTAAAAATAGCATTCCTTCATTTGAACAGTGTTCACATTGTTTTTTGCATTAAACCTTGAATGTGTACCTGTTGCTTCAGGTGTTTGTGGGCGGAGTCTCCGTTCTTCGGGTTGTTGAGTTCCTCCTGGAGGACGGGGTGAGACAAAACTCTGTCCTCCACATCACAGCACAGACCTGCAACAGTCCGGCAGAGATCCTCTGAGTCACGGTGAGGGAACAAACATCAGCTTTCTTCCTGTGAGATTCTGGTCATCAGCATATAAATCAATATAATGAAAATCACTCGTGCTTTAACGAGCACCTTGAAAACTACAAAATCTTCCGGGGGTTCAGTGGAGCTTCCATCGGAACAGATAGATTTTAAACCGGAGACTGTGTGTAATCAGACCGCTGATGACTCGCTAACATACCGTCGCTCAGACTGAGAGGAGGAGGAGGACGACGAGGAGCAAAAACTCACCTGCAACCGCCGCCTTCAGTTTGTCCACTAGAGTCTCGAGCTGCGCCCGGCTGCACGCCGCCAGACTCACCTGGCGCACAAACAGAACCGTCAGAACACACCTGAGTGTAATTCAGAGTCTGTGAATCGTCAGCCGTTACCTGTTGGAGCGTCTGTTCTCCGTCAGCTGGTCCAGAGTTTATGTCCTCCACGAAATAAACCTGCAGGAGGAGGAGGACTTTGATCAGACAGCGAACGCAGCACAGACTGATAAAGAGCAGAGCAGGTGGGCGGGGTCTCACAGGTCTGGGTTTCTCTCTGGAGTTACACTTCTTCAGGTGTTTGTCCAGTTTGTCTTCACTCACGGTGCTGAGGGAAGTTTACAGGTCAGTGAACGCATCACCATTCAAACAGCACATATTCAATAATGTCATGGTTTACTGCTGACTCACTGTTTGGGGTCCAGAGGACACGCGATCCTCCTGCCGCTCCCTTCCTCCTGAAAACAGGAAGCTGTTAGCACACGGGTTGTGACGTCACAGCTCACCTGTCAGCAGGTGTGTGGACGCAGGAAGTACATAAGTGAGTGGTAGTGAGCAGTACTGAGCGGCTGTGGTAGTGAGTGATAGTAGTGAATAGTAGAAGTAGTAAGTACTAGAGAACCGTAGCAGTGATAGTAGTGAATAGTGGTGATACTAGTGAGCAGTAGCAGTGATAAGTGGTGATACTAGTGAGCAGTAGCAGTGATAAGTGGTGATACTAGTGAGCAGTAGCAGTGATAAGTGGTGATACTAGTGAGCAGTAGCAGTGATAGTAGTGATAAGTGGTGATACTAGTGAGCAGTAGCAGTGATAAGTGGTGATACTAGTGAGCAGTAGCAGTGATAAGTGGTGATACTAGTGAGCAGTAGCAGTGATAGTAGTGAATAGTGGTGATACTAGTGAGCAGTAGCAGTGATAGTAGTGAATAGTGGTGATACTAGTGAGCAGTAGCAGTGATAGTAGTGAATAGTGGTGATACTAGTGAGCAGTAGCAGTGATAAGTGGTGATACTAGTGAGCAGTGATAGTAGTGAATAGTGGTGATACTAGTGAGCAGTAGCAGTGAATAGTGGTGATACTAGTGAGCAGTAGCAGTGATAAGTGGTGATACTAGTGAGCAGTAGCAGTGATAAGTGGTGATACTAGTGAGCAGTAGCAGTGATAGTAGTGATAAGTGGTGATACTAGTGAGCAGTAGCAGTGATAGTAGTGAATAGTGGTGATACTAGTGAGCAGTAGCAGTGATAAGTGGTGATACTAGTGAGCAGTGATAGTAGTGAATAGTGGTGATACTAGTGAGCAGTAGCAGTGAATAGTGGTGATACTAGTGAGCAGTAGCAGTGAATAGTGGTGATACTAGTGAGCAGTAGCAGTGATAGTAGTGAATAGTGGTGATACTAGTGAGCAGTAGCAGTGATAAGTGGTGATACTAGTGAGCAGTAGCAGTGATAGTAGTGAGCAGCTGTAAGCAGTAGTGATATAACAATCACGATGCCAGCTCAATCATCGACCATCTGTCCATCAGCCCAACCCTAGTAGTAGTAGTGAGCAGGGGCCATATTTTCACTCTTCTGTTATTTCAGGCGGATTATTCGGACAAAACCTTATTTGGGTCGTTGACAGTTTACTGCTTATCAGTCAGTCTGGCTGCTACTTAGTTTACGGGTCTTCTGTTTACATTTATTCATTTATCTAACGCTTTTATCCAAAGCAACTTACAATCGCTGTACATGTCAGAGGTCGCACGCCTCTGGAGCAACGAGGGGTTAAGTGTCTTGCTCAGGGACACAATGGTGGATGGGTCACAGTGGGGGATTGAACCCGGGTCTTTAACACCTAAGGCATGTGTCTTATCCACTGTACCATCACCACCCTGCACCAGCACTATGTTTAAATAAAGTTTTCGTCGTTAAGGAAAGGTGCTTCGATGCTTCCTTGTCTCCTTTTAGAGAAGGAAACACGCGTCACTGTAGCGTCCCAGGGCAGCAAAACAAACTGGACTCAATATTCATTCTGTTGTTTCAACCTTTCAGTCCTGTTTGTTTATTCCAGCAGCGGCTGCTGTGACGTCACTTCCTGTAGCTGATGGTTAGAAACTGTCCTTCTGTTTGTTCTAAAGAAAGACAGCGTGAGTCTGTCTCTGAGCACCGCCTTGTCTTTCCTCGTGTCCTCAGAGGGGTTTGGAGAAACACGCAGGACGCCTCTTTTTTACCTGTCCCTGAACTCACCATGGTCGCGTGCTCTCCGCAGAACAGCTTTCCTTTCCCGACGATCATTTTACAGAAACGTTTCTTTTTCTGCACGAAGAAGCCGCATCTGCCCGGCAGGGGGGCCGCCATGTTGGAACACCAGGCTGCGTTCAGGTGCTCGCTCCACTGTAGGAAATTCCCCGTTTAGATTTAGGGTTCAGAGTTAAGAGTTTCAACCAACAGAAAGTGTTGATGCTTCAGTGGAAACATCACATTCATTAATCCGGAATTATAGAAATAACACTCACAACATTAATGTGACAAACATAGTTAATAAAGATGATGTATTTATTAAGAAACGCTCCACCTGATTCCAGTTTCTTTTTGTCACCGGTATGTGAGAGTTCTGGTTTCTGTGTTTTTGTAATATTTAGCACCTTTTAATGTTTTCAGCACTTCTCTATCTCTAAGGTTATTTATCAGCACTGGGTTTGTTTTTGTACTTCCTGCTGATGTGAAATGTACATTTTAAATGCTTTTTAGTGGTATTTAGTTTTTCTTTAGTTACACTGGAAATAAAATGTATTATGTTATCAACAGACAAACATTTAGTTTTATTTTCAGCTTGACATATTTTACCTCATTTATTAATTAATGTGCCATATCTTGTGTTTTGCAACTTACAAAGTTTAACTTAACAAATTAAATTTAATAAGTTTCTACATTTCTAATAAAATGTTGTTTCAGCTCATTCAAATGTTAAAATTAATTAGAAGAAGAACATACTTTATTAATCCCACAAGGGGAAATTCAATGTTTTTTCACTCCATTGTAAATTTGTGAATTATACATACAGGTCTGAAATGAGAATCAGAAATAGTTTATTTATAAATAAATACACGCACATGTACAAACACATGGAGAGACGTCAGAGCCAAGGGTCTGCCACTCGGCCGCCTTATTTTTCATCAGTTATTAAAAGTGTAATCCATCAAATATTTTCCACTACATCTGAACTGCAACTTAAAAATACTTACAACAGAAAGTATTTGTTTACAACTAAACACGACATATTGGAAGAAATGTGTAAAAACTGTCTGATATTAACATCATTAAAGTTTATTGTTAATAACCAGAACCATTAAAAGACAAACTGTTTTTACTGCTTATTGTTTGTCTCTGAATGTTTGTTGTTGTTAGTGTTGAAGTGTTTGTTGTGTATGTCTGAATGGAAAACAAACAAGTTCATCTGTTAAATACTAAATATTATAGTTAGAAAATCAATACACTGAATCACATCCAGTTTAAAAAGATAAACAGGGTTAATACACAATTTTTGGTGCCATTTTCACATAACCTTGAGAAGTATTGTGCACTTTAGCTTTTTAACAGATTTAAACCACAGATAAATTCATTTTCAGATCTGAAACCGTTTAAATAACCTTTAAATTTTATTTTATGTAAAGTATTTTATGCATTTTCAGCAGTTGAGATTGAATCTGAACACAGTGATGATTTCTCCCCAGCAGCACCTGAACGCCCCCTCTCCTGTGATTGGCCAGCCTCCCTCTCCGCTGCTCGCTTCTCCTCTGTAATTGGCCGTCTCGTGTGCCAGTTTACACATTTTCCCGCCTCTGACCGGGCGGGGCGGGGCATGTGTCTGTGTCCGGTGGCGTCATTAGTGGCCTGTCCAACCCATCATGGCGGCGGCAGCGGAGCGGGGCGGCGGTCCCGGTTCTTCTCGGCCTGCGGCGGCGGATTATTCGGTGCTGGTGGTGGTGGGGTCACTGCGGCCCGCGGGCCTGCTGGAGCGGCTGCTGCGGCAGATTGACGCAGGTGAGTTCTGGTAAAGTTAACGGGCCCCGAAGACGAACCGAGCCGCCGCCTCGGTACCAGAGCGGGAAGTCTGCGGGCCCTTCAGAATAAAACCCGTGAAGAAGAACAGACGTCGCTGCTGCTGTTACAAACTGTTAAACTGTGTTCGGTTCTGCACCTCAGTATGAAAACAGCTGGTTCCTCCTGTCGGTAACATTAAAACTTTTCCCGGGGTTAAACCGTGTAACTTAGCGTTAGCATGCTAACAAAACACGAAGCAACCACATTAACGTTAGTTTCCTGCTTTAAACCGTCACTTTGTTCACAGTGAGCTCCGTGAGTTTCACCACAGCCTGATGGTGAAATGAGGAAACTCTGTTACGGGTTTAGTCCAGTCCGCCATGTGAAGCAGCTGTTTCTGCATCTCTGGTTAAATTTAGACCTGATATCACCGCGGACATCCGGTCCGAGTTTACCCGGGTTATCTTCCAGCTTTGGGTCTCGACGGTCTCTGTTTAGCACTTTACCCGGGTTATCTTCCAGCTTTGGGTCCCGACGGTCTCTGTTTAGCACTTTACCCGGGTTATCTTCCAGCTTTGGGTCCCGACGGTCTCTGTTTAGCACTTTACCCGGGTTATCTTCCAGCTTTGGGTCCCGACGGTCTCTGTTTAGCACTTTACCCGGGTTATCTTCCAGCTTTGGGTCCCGACGGTCTCTGTTTAGCACTTTACCCGGGTTATCTTCCAGCTTTGGGTCCCGACGGTCTCTGTTTAGCACTTTACCCGGGTTATCTTCCAGCTTTGGGTCCCGACGGTCTCTGTTTAGCACTTTACCCGGGTTATCTTCCAGCTTTGGGTCCCGACGGTCTCTGTTTAGCACTTTACCCGGGTTATCTTCCAGCTTTGGGTCTGAAACTGGTGTTTGTTGGTTGAAAGACTTCTGCTTCCTGATGGTCGGCTGAAACCTCGCTGACTCACATTGGGCAGAAAAAGGACATTTCTTTGAAAATAATACTGAACTTTAACTTTTTATTTAAGTCTGGAACTTTTCAATAGTCGCAGCATTGAGCCCTGTTTATTTTGAAAATCTCTGCCCACCGGATGGGTCGTATTTTGTTGAGCTTGACCGGTTTGGTGTTTCTGTAAAGAGCAGATTAAAAACAGAAACTTTAATCGTCCAGCTGTTTCCCAGAGACTTTCAGGATGTTGATGATTGACCTGGAAATGAGGATCAGCAGTCTGTGGAGGGAAGTGAAGTAAAAGAAATTATAGAAAAGAATCACATTTATTCAGATCAGTGCCCCTCCATGTTTTGCCCTGGTCACTCCCGGCCCCCGGCGGGGCCCGCCCCACAGTTTGAGAACCACTGGCGGAGCTGACTGGTAGAAACCAGTAGAAACAGATGACCTCGCAGTCCCAGCATGGGCCACTGCCTGTAGTTGTTGCTGTGACTGCGGCGCCTCAGAGCAACATCCTGCGTGATTAACGCGTCAAAGTTATAAATATCTGCTGTGGCTGAACACAAACTCTGTCTGCTGGATGTCATGTGTTCCAGTTGCGTTCAAGCAAACTCTGTATTTCTCTATTTCCAGTCTTTTATCTGCCTGCTGATTTGATCCCGTGCTTGCTGACACACAAAGAGGAAGCGGCGTTGCTAAATATGATCAGCTTCCTGTTTGCTGAGGAGGAACAGTTGATCTGGCTGATGAGGAAACGGGCACGATCCTCCTGTTTACAGGGGACCAGTTCAGAGTGTGGGGGGGGACCAGGGGACCAGTTCAGAGTGTGTGGGGGGGGACCAGGGGACCAGTTCAGAGTGTGGGGGGGGGACCGGGGGACCAGTTTGTCTCCAGTCTGCTGCTGTCGGTGTTGAACATGATGAAGCGCCACAACAGAACCACAAGCTGTCACACCAGTGTATTTTAGACAAACCTCGTGGCCCCGGGGCCCGTTGGCACGCGGTGCCCTGTGATATTAATGTAATGCGCTGCTGCTGAAATTTCCCATGATCATTAAACTACTCGCTCCAAATGTTTTCACTGGCACACTGTGGCAGAGCTCGGCTCGCTCCCTCCCCTCGCTCCCTCTCCTCGCTCCCTCCCCTCGCTCCCTCCCCTCGCTCCCTCTCCTCGCTCCCTCTCCTCGCTCCCTCTCCTCGCTCCCTATCCCCTCGCTCCCTACAGAACCTCTACGTGACGGGTGCTGTTCTAAGAGCAGCGTCGCTCCCTCTCCTCGCTCCCTCTCCTCGCTCCCTCCCCTCGCTCCCTACAGAACCTCTATGTGACGGGTGCTGTTCTAAGAGCAGCGTCGCTCCCGTGAGGAATCAGTGTTGAATGTCTGAGCGGAGGAAAACATTCTGGCAGTAAATGTTACAGCGTGTCGGCTTCTCGAGACCAAGAAAAGTCTGTTGTTTCCCGGCTGCTGGGAAAGTGAAGCCGGTTAGCTCCGAGTTAGGCGACATCTCCCCTTCAGCCCGAGCAGCTTCTACAGCAGCTGCAGAGCTGCTCTGTGACTGAACATTAGCTCGGTTCATAGAGAGTCACTGGAAGCTGGATTTTATCACTGCCGACCCTTAATGTGTTGAACATCAGGTACAAACCGGTGCAGCCTGCAGCTCCGTCCTGCTCAGACTGGTTCAGTCAGGTTTCAGTCGGGAAAAGAGAGGACGGAGGTGACCGGAGGAGCTCGGGTTAGTGAAGCTAATCAGTGAAGCAAACTCGTCCTTATGAGCTGATGAGGAGACGTTTCTGTTTTAATGGGGAAATGAAATGCAGCTCAGAAGGGAGGAGGTTTCTCATGCTGCCTGTTTTTATATTAATCTGTACAGATAAATGTCAGGAGCTGTAAAATGAAGACACAAAAACATGAACGATCGCATCTGTAATGATTCTGAGCAGCATTAACAGGGTTTTCCTGCCCCCCCCCCCCCCCCGAACAGCACCAAAACATTCATCTAAAGCTCACATTAATCTGGGAAACAGTGACATTTTTTATATTCTGAGGTGCAGCACATGCTCATGGACACAACAGCACATGCTGGTTTCATATCTGACAAAGATTTTGCTTCACCTGCGCTGCTACAGCTCCATCCTAGGGGCAATGCTGTCTCCACTGGGATATCAGAGGACCGAACAGAACCTGCTGTGTAGCTGGAGGTCAGATGGGCTCCTGTGATTGGTCAGCTCTCAGCTGGGATGTGACCAATCGGTTTCACAGGTGTGTGTGTGTGTGTGTGTGTGTGTGTGTTTTCCAGGTGTGCGGTGTTGGCCTGTAGATCTGGAAGTTCCTGTTCTGGACCAGCAGCTGAAACTCTTCGTGTCGAGACACTCGGCCTTCCTGTCGGAGGACGTCCCAGGTAAGACCACCGACGTGTCCCTTTGTGTTTCGGCAGGTCAAAGGTCAGCTAACTTCCTGTCAGAGGACTTTCACATTAGAAGCAGAGTGATTTAAACTGAACTTGAGCTCCAGCAGGACCGAGGCGGGACGTAGATCATTTCCTCGTACGTTTCTCTCTGCAGGAAGTCCAGTTCTGTCGCAGGACCAGGCGTGGCCGGTTACCGTGTTCAGTTACAGCGCTGCGGCGGTATCGGCTTTTTTATGTCTCGTCAAAGACGGAAAGTTCAGGAATCCTGCAGGTTGTGTTCAGCGTCGAGAAACGCGGCGTCACCTGAACATTTAGCCCGTCGAGAAAGAAGTCTGCGGATGCCATGCCGTCACGCGTGAGATCCCTGCGGTTTAGACAGTGTTATATTTAAGCCTGAACCTGCCGTGTCTCCGTCGTCCCTGGAGTCCGAGTCCCGGTCCGTGTTCACTGAGAGCCCGCCTCTGGTTCTGGTGCTCAGCTACCAGGACCTCTAAGTTAGCTCTCCGGCTTACTGTGCTAACTATGCTGTAGTGTGTGGGGTACCGCGGGGGACACGAACTTGATTAAATGGCTGAATTTAATTACAGAATTATCGAATCAGCTGATCTTAGAAGTTAAGTGAAGCTAATAGCAGAGCGGCATCAGTTCTTTTACTGTTTACTGTGCACCACCACTGCAGCTTCCCAACGCCGTGGAAATTTTCCACCGGGATCCGGGGACGGGTATCGCTGCTCGGTGTCGAGTAGAATCCAAACGTCTCCCGTCAAACCAGAACTTCAATCGATACTTTTTGTAGCCGCAAAGAATTAAATGTGAATGCTCCGTACTTGTATAACGCCTTTCTGGTCTTTTTCGCCGACTCAAAGCGCTTTTACACTACATCTGCATTCACCATTCATTCACATTCATACACTGGCGGAACAGCTGCAGCCGCCCCTGCAGTTACTATCTGTATGGTTTTGCTTGCAATCAACACAGAAAGAAATAGAAGGAGCAGCTCGCCGTTTATCACCACGAGCTCGGCTTTCCCTTGGTTTCATCTGGTGGAATCATTTAACACGCCTCTCATTTTTATTGGCTCTTCACATCACTTGTCACCAATCAGAAACTTTCTCCAAAAGGCAGGAAATTAAGTGTTAAGTACAGTTGGTTTTATTGCATTTAAATCTTCTTACCTATTTTGTTATTTGGCTCAGGACGGAGTGTGACGCTCCCTGAAAAACATGATGGTTAAACACACGATTTACTGAGACGTCACGTTAGAGTGAGTTGCACTTCCTCTGTAGATATGAAGATTTAAAACATTTATATTCGTATTAAGTAGATTGTACATTATCTTCAATATCAGTAGTGTCAGTGAGTAGGCTACGAGCCAATCACAGCACAGCTAGCGTCCAATCACAAGGACACATGCAAGTGATGAAGAGAAGCGCATTTTCAGTTTCGATACTGTGGAAAAGGAATCTGTTTAAAATATTCAGAATCAATGTGTATCGAAACATCAATAAATCTGACAACACCGGGTGGGGGTGTGTCAGCTGAGACACACACACACTGAATAAAGAACAACGTGTTGCTGGTTCTCAGTGTAAAGACTGAAACGCTGTGATGGCCGGAAGCTAACATGTCTCTGGCCGGCTGCTGTGTCTCCTGCAGGTCAGCGCACGCTGCAGCACTGCGGAGACGTTCTGGACACTCAGGTTGTGGTGAATCCAGCGCACGACTTCGTCTGCTCAGAGGTGAGAACAGAAGCTCCTCCCAGCAGCCGCTGGCTCTTTAACAACCTGAAAACACTTGCTGGATCCTCAGTCAGAGCTGAGTATGTGCCAGCGTTTATTATCCGAGGAACCGATTCCCATCATGTGACCTCACCTCAGCCCTCTCCGGCTGCAGCTCTGCAGAAACCTGAGTTGTCCTGCAGGTCATGTAATCACCGATAGATGAGATTAGAGCTTCAGGAGGTACAGAGTGATGTAGCGGATATGAGGACACACACAGACGGCAGTAAGGTGGGTCTGTGTGAGCAGGTGTATGGCTAAGGTGTGCTTCCTGTTTGTGTGCCCAGGTGCGGCGGCTGGTCTGCGATTCGTCCCGACACAAACTGCTGGTTCTGGCCGGTCAGTGTGTGGAAGACAGCGGAGACATCGTGTTACAGAAAGGCTGCTTCTCTCTCAAACACTTCATCCACATATTTGCAGACGAACAGGTGAGAGAAGGTGTCGCACTGAGCCGATCAGGCGCTCGACTGTTTTAATGTTCACAATAAGACCGTGTGGTTTCTCTGTGGCAGGTCGGAGAGCTGTTGAGCTCTGCGGACCCAGCGGTGAAGGCCAGCCTCACCCTCAGCTGTCCTAACGTCGGCCTTTGGAAGGACTCTGTGCTGGAAAAACACAACCTGCAAGACTTCATAAACATCCAGATCAACCCTCCGCTGGTCCTCCCAGAGATGGAGGGACTGCAGGAGTTCACAGAGTACCTGTCTGAGTCGTTGGAGCCCGAGTCCCCCTTTGACCTCCTGGAGCCCCCGAGCACCGTGGGATTCCTGAAGCTCTCGCGGCCCTGCTGCTACATCTTCCCCGGTGGGAGGGGGGATGCCGCCTTCTTTGCTGTTAATGGTTTTAACGTCCTGGTGAACGGTGGCTCGGATCCCCGCTCCTGCTTCTGGAAACTGGTTCGACACCTGGACAGAATCGACTCGGTGCTCCTGACCCACGTTGGTGTGGACAATCTTCCCGGGCTGAACAGTCTGCTGTGGAGGAAAGTAGCTGAGCAGGAGGAAGAGTCTGCTGGATCTCAGACTGAAGAGGACTGGATGAAAAACCTCATCTCTCCTGAGATCGGGGTGGTCTTCCTCAATGCTCCCGACAGACTGAAGTCCGTACAGGGAGATCCCAGCGAGCTGCGGAGTTGTGACCAGGTGTCGCTCACTCTGCAGCACCTACAAAGACTGGCAATCAAACCTGAACCCCTCGTCCGGTCCAGCGGACCCAGTATAGAACCAGTTATCTTGTTTCAAAAGATGGGAGTCGGCCGTCTGGAGCTGTACACGCTGAATCCAGTGAGCGGCAGCAAGAACCTTGAGGCTTTAATGCAGATTTGGCCAAACAACGGATCAAATGTAAAGGGCTCAGATCTTCCACTACCATGCCTTGTTTCCATTTGTGCTTTGCTGGTCTGGCATCCTTCCAGCCCTCAGGAGAAGATCATCCGTGTCCTCTTCCCAGGGTGCACACCGCAGACCAAAATCCTAGATGGACTTGAGAAACTCAAACATCTAGATTTCCTCAGACATCCGGTTGTCTGTTTGAAGGACCTAGAAACATCCAAAACTGAGAAACAACCCAAACGAGCAGAGAGCCGGGAAAGCCTTAAGTCCCAGTCTAAGGACTTCAGACCCAGCAGTGCCTTGCAGAAAGACAAGCTCGGACGAGTAGATGTCAAAAAACAGGAGGTGAAAACGAAGCCAAAGGTGGGTGACGCTGCACCTAAAGAGAAGAAGGATGGGGAAGAAAAGCCCAAACTGCAGGATGCCGATGCAAAATCAAAGCCACCGAAACCTGTCGACAAGCTTCTTCCAAAGAAAGATGCATCAAAAGAAGAGAAAAAGGAAGTGAAAAAGAAGGACGAGAAGGTTCCTGCTGCAGCTATAAAGAAAGACGAGAGTGGAGAGAAAAAGAAGGAAGTGGTAAAAAAGGAAACTTTAAGTACAAAACCAAAGAAAGACAGCAGACCTGAGCCAAAGAAAGACGGCAAGAAGGATGGGAAAACGGAGGAGAAGAAGACGGCAAAGCCAGCTGTTAAAGAAGTGAAGAAAGCGGCAAGTACAGAAGTAAAGAAAGCTTCGGGTAAGAGCGGGACGCTCAAGAAAGATGGGACTCTTCCAAAGAAAGACCCTGTGAGTAAAGGGACTAAAGGTAAGCCAGGGTCCAGGGATCAGGAAAACCAGAAGGAGGCAGATCGCTCCAAAGTGTCCACGCCTGAAGACATGACGGCTGAATTTGAAAGACTTCGATTGGAAGATGGTCCCGCGGTCACAAATGGTAATGGAGCAAAGGCTGATGGGAACCAGCCTTTGACAGTAGAGAGTCCTGAGAAGTTTCGCTGTATGGAGACGAGGACTCCTAAGGGGGACCTCAGTGTTAACTTTGATCTCACGGCTGAACACCAGCTGGTCGGGGGCTCCTTGAGAAACGGAACAGATGATATATGTGCAAGCTTAGGGGGAAAGGCCCCGGAGCCGGGGTCTCCTGCAGGTTCTGCCTCCAGCTGTACAGGTCAGTCCCCTGAAGGGGACATTCTGTGTTTAGTTGATGACAGCAGCCTCGGGGCGAGAGGATCCAGCCAGGGCCTTGAGGATTATAACCAGGGAGGTTCTTGCAGGACCTCAGACCTGAGCTCCTTCAGGGAAGGTCTGGAAAACTCCACGTCCTCTCAGGACAAGCAGTCCAGTCTTTTGACATTCAGTCCTTTCAAAGACATCATGCCGGACTCCTCCCCCACCATGACCTCCATGCCGGCTGAGGTCGGCTCTCCTCACTCTACAGAGGTTGATGAATCCCTGTCGTTTTCTTTAGAGCAAATGCTGCCACCCGCCGCAGGGTCACCCAGAGGCACCATGGGAGACCGAGTCTACTCCAACGGACATGTTAGTGACGCCGACTCCAACGCGGGGACGGCCTTACCCCTGAGATCCAACGATAATGGATCAGAGGAACAGATCCATGGGATGTCAGACTTTATCTTGGATGTTCCACATGATGTCGACCTCTGCTTGGTGTCCCCTTGTGAGTTCCAGCACCCCAAGAATCCAGAGAACCATCAGCAGCACGTTGGCCCCGACAACAACAGCTCGCAGGATCAAAGCAGCAGCGACTGCCCTTCATCCTACAGCCAGGAAACCCCTCCCACATCAATTAGCGACTCCCTCCCGACGGCCACGGACTCTGACGCCCCCCCCAGTACAGAAGAGTGTCCTTCCATCACAGCGGATCTGGACTCTGATGATTCCAGTAGCCTCCATCCCAGTCAACACTACTCCCACGTGGGAGGGCAGCTTTCCTCCCATGACCCGCCGCCAGCCCCGGTAAAGGATTTGCCCCCGTTACCCCCACAGCCTGGAGCCTGCATGGCAGACCCAGAGGCTGAAGGCTCAGTCAAAAACCTGAAGAGTTCAGCTGCCAAGACCAAGAAACCCACAGGTACAACCAGAAGGTGACCCCTGGAAGTACGGCAGCCCAGAACCTTAAGTCCAAAGCCGTCAGCTCCACAGGGTCACTGAAGATGACCTCCAGCCTCGACACAAAGCTGTCGTCCCGGAATTCACTCGGAGGCTCCAGAATCGGAACCGCAAAGCCTTCATCCTCAGGTAGGCGTAGTCCTGGAAACACTGAATGTTTCCTGAACGCAGCAGAGCTTCTGCAGCGTTCAGGAAACATTCAGTACGTTGATACACAGATTTAGTTCTAAGTTATGACAGGGTTCCTGTAAAAGGTCTGAAAAAGTGTTGATGAGGGAAGTTAAGGTCATGAAAAGTCCTAAAAAGTTTTGAATTTGACTTTTAAAATGGTGCCAGAAATTTTAGTTTGATTCATCGATGCTTGTTTTGATTGTAGGTAAGACCAGCATCTTGTTCAGGGCGGTCACCACTAACCGTTCTTTTCATTATCGATGAAACGGACTTGTTCGCATCCAGAGAAAGAGATAAAACCCGAGGTGACGTCCTCAAACGTCGACAACCCAAATAAACTGAGAGACCGGAAATTGACGCAGCGATTCATTGATTATCCAGACAGTGATCAGTCTAATCGTTCTCAACTGCTGTACGACCTGAGAACCTTCTCTAGCTCTGGTTTCATTCTGAAACCAGAACCTCAGTCCAGTTTAAGACCCGGTTCTGATGTGGTCCCGGTTCTGAGCTCCTGTAGGTTTCTTCACGGGGAACACGTGAATCTCATTCTTCTGACTTCCTACCAGCTTCCAAACCTGCAGGTCCTGAGGGTTCAGCGGTCTATGTGGACCTGGCCTACCTGCCGTCCGGCTGCGCCTCCTCCACCGTGGACCAGGACTTCTTCAGACGTCTTCGCTCCTCGCATTACATCATCAGCGGAGACGACCCCGTGAAGGAGGCGGCGATGAGGAGCATCCTGGACGCCCTGCTGGAGGGGAAGAGCAGCTGGCCGGAGGTCCAGGTCCGTACAAACACCGGCACATGTGCTTCTCCTTCTTATGATTGGTTCTCTGATTGGTCTGTTTCCCTGACTTGTTCTCAGGTGACTCTCATCCCGACGTTTGATTCGCTGGCGATGCACGAGTGGTACCAGGAGACCCACGACAGGCAGGCCGGGCTGTCTATCACCGTGCTGGGCAGCAACAGCACCGTGGCCATGCAGGAGGAGACCTTCCCCGCCTGCAAGGTCGAGTTCTGAGCCAGCAAGCCCCGCCCACCTGACCTCTGACCTCTGCTCAGGTGGACACACACCAGACAGTGGGCTTTTGTTGTTGCCATGGTTACGACCAGACCAATGAAAGGTGTCCTTAATAATCTGAAAGCTCCGCCCCCTTCAGTTGAGTCATTTTAGTGAGCATGCTCAGTTAGTCCTCCCTGTTAGTCCTGGAAGTTAAAGTGACTGTGATCACTGTGTGACATCACTGTGACATCACTGTCACTTCCTCTGCTGGATCAGGACCTTCAGCTCACCTGCTAACAAATGTTAGCATGTTAGCAGGAGGCTAACACCAATGGCTAACGTTAGCAAAGCGCTAGCTAAAGGGCAGCTTGATGTTAGCCATGTTTGTTTCCTCCTTATCTCCGTGGTAACGCTAAAGGTTGGTTGCTGACATTTTAACGGGGCGGGCCTGGATGTTGGCGCGTAGACGCAGCTTTCTGATGTCTTCACGTCCAGCAAAGAGTGCGTCCTTGTCTCGCCTAGCAACAGTAACTAAGGGAGGGTGGGACTTAGGAAGAATCATTTAAGGCGTGTTTGTCTAGTAATTATACAAATTGAATTTCACACCTACCAGAAGTTTCCGTCAGGAGGCGGGAAGCTGAACACCGTCACCTTCAAACCGCCGGCCCGATCGATCGGTGTATTTTCCTGCTGGCTATCGATCTGACTCTCACCGCTAGAAGGTTTGGTTAAGTCCAGGAGGCGGAGGGGTCTGGACGTGACGTCAGAGTCCAGGAGGGGACCTGTGTTGAGGCTCCTGATCCAGCAGTTTAAACATTGGCAGGTGAATCTGATCTTTGGCGTCTGATCAGCACTGTGATGGTTGATCACGGCTGCACGGCGCTCAGGTCTGAAGTAAATGTGCCTCATTTTTCCCCTCACTTAATACTACATTACCCATAAACCTCAGCTGTTCAGAGCTCAAACCTAAAGTGAACTGATTCAGATGCTTCAGCTTCTTCTTTATTGATCCGTGTGGCGCCTCTCTCAGGCGGCCCTCCGGTTCCACAAGCAGGTCCCCGGAGCTAATGCCGCCCCCGGTCTGGAGCGCTCTGATTGGATGGTTCTTGCAGCAGTGCTTTCTGGGACATTTCAGATTAATCCTGCAGGGAAAGATCAAAATATCAGAACCAGTTTTTATTTTAGAATCACGAAGCTGAAAGTTTCCTTTTTAATTTCAGAACAAATCAACAAAACATTTCAATCTCTAACTTATTTATTTATTTTCATTTGTTTAAATTCCCGTCTGAAGAAATCTGAACTTTGGTACGAGTTGTTGATCGGTCTGTTATCAGAGAGGAAACATTGATCTGAGCCTGATCGCTGTTATTTTAATTTAATTTGAAGCAGGTTTTTATTGAACAACATATCTGGTGAGTTTATTGATCTGCAGTTTGACCGTTACTGCAAAACAATCATGTAAAATGAATTTCAAACAGGAAGTTGGATCTTTGGAGATAAGTTATTTAAATAAAGTCGTATTTTGAGGAAATTAAATCCCCAATTTAAGAGAAATCTGATTTATAAGTAAAATTCTGACGATACTTTTCATATAATTATGACTTTGTTTCTTAGACTATTTGGACTCTTCCTTGTAAATTTAAAATTTTATTGTCATGTTTTGACTTTTATTTCTACACGTCATGTCCATATTTATAATTCTTAGAAATCCAAAGGTAGAGTTATTTCTTACTGAACCACGACTTTGTTTTGATATTTTATTATCTGGTTTCTTCATGTGAACGGTTCTGATCAGATGAAGGTATTTCCTCTGTTCAAACACTAATTTTAATGTTTCATTCAAAATAAAAGTAGCCCTTTAACTGTCTGCAGTGTTTTATTTTGAAAAGCATGTCTTTATTAAGCAGCTTTCATATGATTCAGGAAGTGACATGATTTTAATTGATTACGGTAAAACTGATCATCTCAGCATGTGTAAACTAATATATATCAGATTCCCAGTTCAACTTTTGGCAGACACATCACCTGTGCAATCTCCCACTGAACAGCTGACTGAGTGAAACGGCGTGACGCTGCCCCCTGCTGGGCTCAACAGGAACAGTCTACGCGTGTGATTGACAGTAAATTGATTTAAAAGTGACCTGTGGTCTGTTGTTCCGGATCCTGGATCTCGTTCAGACCAGACAGCTGTCCCGTCAGCACCTCGGCCCGGAAGGAAAACCAGTTCTGGACTCGTCCGGAGAGTCTTCACAGAGAGCGCTCCCGTTTTACCTTCTCTGCTGCCTCTCACGTCTCCTCCGTTTATCTCCTGTCCTCCCTCCCAAGATATGTCTTGCCTCTGTGTCCACTTAAAAACGGCTCTTATAGCGTGAGACAACTTGATTCCATTAACCATAAAAACCTGGAGGACATATAACATCTGAAATCCTCCTCATGCTGCCTTGATATTCTATAACTACTGACCAATTTCTATTATCTGTTCTATTGCCAGATTATTTAAGAAATTAATTTTCAATCAATTATCACAATATCTGAATCAGTACAATATCTTATCCTCTAAGCAGTCTGGCTTTAGACCTGCTTTTTCAACCACCACAGTCCTTGTAAAGTTCACTAATGATGTGTTCTCAGCATTTGACAAAGGCCAGCATAGTGGTGCTATCTTTATTGACCTTTCCAAGGCCTTCGATATGGGTGATCACCTGCTGCTTGATAAGCTTTATTCCATTGGTTTGCATCAAAATGTTCTGCTCTGGTTTAATGCTTATCCTCACGGGAGGCATCCGTGTGGTGTTTTCCACGGTTCCTAGTCAGACCCAGAGGATGGGTCTCTCATGGATGAAGTGGATTCTTTTAAATATCTTGGTTTTTGGATAGACCCTGAACTCAATTTCAAATTGCATACTGACTGCATAACAAAAAAAGGCTGTTTAAGTTGTCTTTACTGATCAATACATTGTTTTTCATTTCAAGTCAGGAAAAGAACTATTACTCAGTTGATACTGCCGATTATTGATTATGCTGATATCATCTATATGAACACCACTGACACCAGTCTTCGGCCTCTTAATGTTGTTTTTAATTGTCTTTGTAGATTTGTCTTGGTGTCCATTTAACACTCATCACTGCACTATGTATGAGTCAGTTACCTGGTAACAGGAATTTCACTGGATAAAGTTCATTTTCAAATGTGTTTACTTTAAACTCTCCTCCATACTTGAAGCAATTTTTAGTTCCTTGTAGAGATCCTTATCCATTCAGACAGATGCAACATCCCTTCTTTATTGTACCAAGAACTTTTACTGTAGCCGGACGGAAATCAATATAAGGCACCGTGTGATTGGAATAATCTTCATCCTACCCTAAGATCTATCAGCACTTATCGCTGCTGCTTGTCGTCTTTAGCTCTGTCTCTTAAAACTGGTTGTTTACGTTATTAATGGGTAACTATCAGGTAACTATGTTGGTTTCTTACAAAGCTGTATCATACAATAATAGTTAACAATCATACATTGAATTTCTGGATTTTTTTTTTTTAGATTATGTCTCTCACAGTGGACATGCACCTACGATGACAATTTCAGACCCCTCCATGATTTCTAAGTGGGAGAACTGCAAAATAGCAGGGTGTTCAAGTTATTTTCCTCACTGTATGTACTTTTGTAATGTTTTGTTCATTATGTATTTGGTTACAGGACCCCTTGAAAATGAGATGCTGCATCTCAAGGGCTATCCTTCAATAAATTCAATTCAATATTCTGCACAGTTTTTTTTTCAAAATGTTCTAAATGCATGGCCTCAGATCTACTACAAATGATCAACATGCTCTCCTCTCAGCTTTTTTCCCCACTGGCCCTGAAAACTGCAGTCATTAAGCCACTCTTAAAAAAGAGCAATCTAGAAGTTCACTAATGAGCACTTACAGGCCCATATCAAATCTCCTTTTTTAAGTAAATCATTGAAAAAGCTGTTTTTCACAGCTTAGTGCTTTCTTGGCACTAAATAACCGTTTCGATGTCTTCCAGTCAGGTTTTCGACCGCACCACAGCACTGAGACGCTCTTGTTAAGGTCTTCAATGACATCATTTAAACACTGACAGTGGCGAATTTCAGTCTTAGTGTTACTGGATCTCAGTGCTGCATTCAACACGGTCGAC
>NW_024044237.1:37737736-37753273 GCF_014851395.1 Micropterus salmoides
GCATGGCACGGAAGGTTCCCCTGCTTAAACCAGCACATGTCAAGGCCCGTCTTCAGTTTGCCAATGACCATTTGGATGATCCAGAGGAGTCATGGGAGAAAGTCATGTGGTCAGATGAGACCAAAATAGAACTTTTTGGTCATAATTCCACTAACTGTGTTTGGAGGAAGAAGAATGATGAGTACCATCCCAAGAACAGCATCCCTACTGTGAAGCATGGGGGTGGTAGCATCATGCTTTGGGGGTGTTTTTCTGCACATGGGACAGGGCGACTGCACTGTATTAAGGAGAGGATGACCGGGGCCATGTATTGCATCCTCAGTTAGAGCATTGAAGATGGGTCGAGGCCGGGTCTTCCAACATGACAATGACCCGAAGCACACAGCCAGGATAACCAAGGAGTGGCTCTGTAAGAAGCATATCAAGGTTCTGGCGTGGCCTAGCCAGTCTCCAGACCTAAACCCAATAGAGAATCTTTGGAGGAGCTCAAACTCCGGTTTCTCAGCGACAGCCCAGAAACCTGACTGATTAGAGAAGATCTGTGTGGAGGAGGGGCCAAAATCCCTCCTGCAGTGCAAACCTGGTGAAAAACTACAGGAAACGTTTGACCTCTGTAATTGCAAACAAAGGCTACTGTACCAAATGTTCAAATACTTTTTTGCGGCTGTATCATACAAATAAATAGTTAAAAAATCATACATAGTGATTTCTGG
Organism: Micropterus salmoides; assembly: GCF_014851395.1. Classification (NCBI taxonomy): domain Eukaryota; kingdom Metazoa; phylum Chordata; class Actinopteri; order Centrarchiformes; family Centrarchidae; genus Micropterus; species Micropterus salmoides. Next base: position 37,738,450 of record NW_024044237.1, read on the forward strand.
ATTTTTTTTTTTTAGATTATGTCTCTCACAGTGGACATGCACCTACGATGACAATTTCAGACCCTCCATGATTTCTAAGTGGGAGAACTTGCAAAATAGCAGCGTGTTCAAATACTTATTTTCCTCTGTATACAGATAACTCGCACACCACTCTCACCACACCCAACAACCAGCACGCTCAGTTAATACAAGGAAAACATAACAAGATAAAACAATCCTATACTAACTATACCAAACATTGAACCCAAAGCAGATCAAATTATTAATTACTCTGTATGTAAGTCAAATGAATAAGAAACCAACATAGTTACCTGATAGCATTAATAACGTAAACAACCAGTTTTAAGAGACAGAGCTAAAGACGACAAGCAGCAGCGATAAGTGCTGATAGATCTTAGGGTAGGATGAAGATTATTCCAATCACACGGTGCCTTATATTGATTTCCGTCCGGCTACAGTAAAAGTTCTTGGTACAATAAAGAAGGGATGTTGCATCTGTCTGAATGGATAAGGATCTCTACAAGGAACTAAAAATTGCTTCAAGTATGGAGGAGAGTTTAAAGTAAACACATTTGAAAATGAACTTTATCCAGTGAAATTCCTGTTACCAGGTAACTGACTCATACATAGTGCAGTGATGAGTGTTAAATGGACACCAAGACAAATCTACAAAGACAATTAAAAACAACATTAAGAGGCCGAAGACTGGTGTCAGTGGTGTTCATATAGATGATATCAGCATAATCAATAATCGGCAGTATCAACTGAGTAATAGTTCTTTTCCTGACTTGAAATGAAAAACAATGTATTGATCAGTAAAGACAACTTAAACAGCCTTTTTTGTTATGCAGTCAGTATGCAATTTGAAATTGAGTTCAGGGTCTATCCAAAAACCAAGATATTTAAAAGAATCCACTTCATCCATGAGAGACCCATCCTCTGGGTCTGACTAGGAACCGTGGAAAACACCACACGGATGCTCCCGTGAGATAAGCATTAAACCAGAGCAGAACATTTTGATGCAAACCAATGGAATAAAGCTTATCAAGCAGCAGGTGTAATCACCCATATCGAAGGCCTTGGAAAGGTCAATAAAGATAGCACACTATGCTGGCCTTTGTCAAATGCTGAGAACACATCATTAGTGAACTTTACAAGGACTGTGGTGGTTGAAAAAGCAGGTCTAAAGCCAGACTGCTTAGAGGATAAGATATTGTACTGATTCAGATATTGTGATAATTGATTGAAAATTAATTTCTTAAATAATCTGGCAATAGAACAGATAATAGAAATTGGTCAGTAGTTATAGAATATCAAGGCAGCATGAGGAGGATTTCAGATGTTATATGTCCTCCAGGTTTTTATGGTTAATGGAATCAAGTTGTCTCACGCTATAAGAGCCGTTTTTAAGTGGACACAGAGACAAGACATATCTTGGGAGGGAGGACAGGAGATAAACGGAGGAGACGTGAGAGGCAGCAGAGAAGGTAAAACGGGAGCGCTCTCTGTGAAGACTCTCCGGACGAGTCCAGAACTGGTTTTCCTTCCGGGCCGAGGTGCTGACGGGACAGCTGTCTGGTCTGAACGAGATCCAGGATCCGGAACAACAGACCACAGGTCACTTTTAAATCAATTTACTGTCAATCACACGCGTAGACTGTTCCTGTTGAGCCCAGCAGGGGGCAGCGTCACGCCGTTTCACTCAGTCAGCTGTTCAGTGGGAGATTGCACAGGTGATGTGTCTGCCAAAAGTTGAACTGGGAATCTGATATATATAGTTTACACATGCTGAGATGATCAGTTTTACCGTAATCAATTAAAATCATGTCACTTCCTGAATCATATGAAAGCTGCTTAATAAAGACATGCTTTTCAAAATAAAACACTGCAGACAGTTAAAGGGCTACTTTTATTTTGAATGAAACATTAAAATTAGTGTTTGAACAGAGGAAATACCTTCATCTGATCAGAACCGTTCACATGAAGAAACCAGATAATAAAATATCAAAACAAAGTCGTGGTTCAGTAAGAAATAACTCTACCTTTGGATTTCTAAGAATTATAAATATGGACATGACGTGTAGAAATAAAAGTCAAAACATGACAATAAAATTTTAAATTTACAAGGAAGAGTCCAAATAGTCTAAGAAACAAAGTCATAATTATATGAAAAGTATCGTCAGAATTTTACTTATAAATCAGATTTCTCTTAAATTGGGGATTTAATTTCCTCAAAATACGACTTTATTTAAATAACTTATCTCCAAAGATCCAACTTCCTGTTTGAAATTCATTTACATGATTGTTTTGCAGTAACGGTCAAACTGCAGATCAATAAACTCACCAGATATGTTGTTCAATAAAAACCTGCTTCAAATTAAATTAAAATAACAGCGATCAGGCTCAGATCAATGTTTCCTCTCTGATAACAGACCGATCAACAACTCGTACCAAAGTTCAGATTTCTTCAGACGGGAATTTAAACAAATGAAAATAAATAAATAAGTTAGAGATTGAAATGTTTTGTTGATTTGTTCTGAAATTAAAAAGGAAACTTTCAGCTTCGTGATTCTAAAATAAAAACTGGTTCTGATATTTTGATCTTTCCCTGCAGGATTAATCTGAAATGTCCCAGAAAGCACTGCTGCAAGAACCATCCAATCAGAGCGCTCCAGACCGGGGGCGGCATTAGCTCCGGGGACCTGCTTGTGGAACCGGAGGGCCGCCTGAGAGAGGCGCCACACGGATCAATAAAGAAGAAGCTGAAGCATCTGAATCAGTTCACTTTAGGTTTGAGCTCTGAACAGCTGAGGTTTATGGGTAATGTAGTATTAAGTGAGGGGAAAAATGAGGCACATTTACTTCAGACCTGAGCGCCGTGCAGCCGTGATCAACCATCACAGTGCTGATCAGACGCCAAAGATCAGATTCACCTGCCAATGTTTAAACTGCTGGATCAGGAGCCTCAACACAGGTCCCCTCCTGGACTCTGACGTCACGTCCAGACCCCTCCGCCTCCTGGACTTAACCAAACCTTCTAGCGGTGAGAGTCAGATCGATAGCCAGCAGGAAAATACACGATCGATCGGGCCGGCGGTTTGAAGGTGACGGTGTTCAGCTTCCCGCCTCCTGACGGAAACTTCTGGTAGGTGTGAAATTCAATTTGTATAATTACTAGACAAACACGCCTTAAATGATTCTTCCTAAGTCCCACCCTCCCTTAGTTACTGTTGCTAGGCGAGACAAGGACGCACTCTTTGCTGGACGTGAAGACATCAGAAAGCTGCGTCTACGCGCCAACATCCAGGCCCGCCCCGTTAAAATGTCAGCAACCAACCTTTAGCGTTACCACGGAGATAAGGAGGAAACAAACATGGCTAACATCAAGCTGCCCTTTAGCTAGCGCTTTGCTAACGTTAGCCATTGGTGTTAGCCTCCTGCTAACATGCTAACATTTGTTAGCAGGTGAGCTGAAGGTCCTGATCCAGCAGAGGAAGTGACAGTGATGTCACAGTGATGTCACACAGTGATCACAGTCACTTTAACTTCCAGGACTAACAGGGAGGACTAACTGAGCATGCTCACTAAAATGACTCAACTGAAGGGGGCGGAGCTTTCAGATTATTAAGGACACCTTTCATTGGTCTGGTCGTAACCATGGCAACAACAAAAGCCCACTGTCTGGTGTGTGTCCACCTGAGCAGAGGTCAGAGGTCAGGTGGGCGGGGCTTGCTGGCTCAGAACTCGACCTTGCAGGCGGGGAAGGTCTCCTCCTGCATGGCCACGGTGCTGTTGCTGCCCAGCACGGTGATAGACAGCCCGGCCTGCCTGTCGTGGGTCTCCTGGTACCACTCGTGCATCGCCAGCGAATCAAACGTCGGGATGAGAGTCACCTGAGAACAAGTCAGGGAAACAGACCAATCAGAGAACCAATCATAAGAAGGAGAAGCACATGTGCCGGTGTTTGTACGGACCTGGACCTCCGGCCAGCTGCTCTTCCCCTCCAGCAGGGCGTCCAGGATGCTCCTCATCGCCGCCTCCTTCACGGGGTCGTCTCCGCTGATGATGTAATGCGAGGAGCGAAGACGTCTGAAGAAGTCCTGGTCCACGGTGGAGGAGGCGCAGCCGGACGGCAGGTAGGCCAGGTCCACATAGACCGCTGAACCCTCAGGACCTGCAGGTTTGGAAGCTGGTAGGAAGTCAGAAGAATGAGATTCACGTGTTCCCCGTGAAGAAACCTACAGGAGCTCAGAACCGGGACCACATCAGAACCGGGTCTTAAACTGGACTGAGGTTCTGGTTTCAGAATGAAACCAGAGCTAGAGAAGGTTTCTCAGGTCGTACAGCAGTTGAGAACGATTAGACTGATCACTGTCTGGATAATCAATGAATCGCTGCGTCAATTTCCGGTCTCTCAGTTTATTTGGGTTGTCGACGTTTGAGGACGTCACCTCGGGTTTTATCTCTTTCTCTGGATGCGAACAAGTCCGTTTCATCGATAATGAAAAGAACGGTTAGTGGTGACCGCCCTGAACAAGATGCTGGTCTTACCTACAATCAAAACAAGCATCGATGAATCAAACTAAAATTTCTGGCACCATTTTAAAAGTCAAATTCAAAACTTTTTAGGACTTTTCATGACCTTAACTTCCCTCATCAACACTTTTTCAGACCTTTTACAGGAACCCTGTCATAACTTAGAACTAAATCTGTGTATCAACGTACTGAATGTTTCCTGAACGCTGCAGAAGCTCTGCTGCGTTCAGGAAACATTCAGTGTTTCCAGGACTACGCCTACCTGAGGATGAAGGCTTTGCGGTTCCGATTCTGGAGCCTCCGAGTGAATTCCGGGACGACAGCTTTGTGTCGAGGCTGGAGGTCATCTTCAGTGACCCTGTGGAGCTGACGGCTTTGGACTTAAGGTTCTGGGCTGCCGTACTTCCAGGGGTCACCTTCTGGGTTGTACCTGTGGGTTTCTTGGTCTTGGCAGCTGAACTCTTCAGGTTTTGACTGAGCCTTCAGCCTCTGGGTCTGCCATGCAGGCTCCAGGCTGTGGGGGTAACGGGGGCAAATCCTTTACCGGGGCTGGCGGCGGGTCATGGGAGGAAAGCTGCCCTCCCACGTGGGAGTAGTGTTGACTGGGATGGAGGCTACTGGAATCATCAGAGTCCAGATCCGCTGTGATGGAAGGACACTCTTCTGTACTGGGGGGGGCGTCAGAGTCCGTGGCCGTCGGGAGGGAGTCGCTAATTGATGTGGGAGGGGTTTCCTGGCTGTAGGATGAAGGGCAGTCGCTGCTGCTTTGATCCTGCGAGCTGTTGTTGTCGGGGCCAACGTGCTGCTGATGGTTCTCTGGATTCTTGGGGTGCTGGAACTCACAAGGGGACACCAAGCAGAGGTCGACATCATGTGGAACATCCAAGATAAATTCTGACATCCCATGGATCTGTTCCTCTGATCCATTATCGTTGGATCTCAGGGGTAAGGCCGTCCCCGCGTTGGAGTCGGCGTCACTAACATGTCCGTTGGAGTAGACTCGGTCTCCCATGGTGCCTCTGGGTGACCCTGCGGCGGGTGGCAGCATTTGCTCTAAAGAAAACGACAGGGATTCATCAACCTCTGTAGAGTGAGGAGAGCCGACCTCAGCCGGCATGGAGGTCATGGTGGGGGAGGAGTCCGGCATGATGTCTTTGAAAGGACTGAATGTCAAAAGACTGGACTGCTTGTCCTGAGAGGACGTGGAGTTTTCCAGACCTTCCCTGAAGGAGCTCAGGTCTGAGGTCCTGCAAGAACCTCCCTGGTTATAATCCTCAAGGCCCTGGCTGGATCCTCTCGCCCCGAGGCTGCTGTCATCAACTAAACACAGAATGTCCCCTTCAGGGGACTGACCTGTACAGCTGGAGGCAGAACCTGCAGGAGACCCCGGCTCCGGGGCCTTTCCCCTAAGCTTGCACATATATCATCTGTTCCGTTTCTCAAGGAGCCCCCGACCAGCTGGTGTTCAGCCGTGAGATCAAAGTTAACACTGAGGTCCCCCTTAGGAGTCCTCGTCTCCATACAGCGAAACTTCTCAGGACTCTCTACTGTCAAAGGCTGGTTCCCATCAGCCTTTGCTCCATTACCATTTGTGACCGCGGTGGGCCTCGCGTATTGACCGCCGTCGCCATTGCCATCTTCCAATCGAAGTCTTTCAAATTCAGCCGTCATGTCTTCAGGCGTGGACACTTTGGAGCGATCTGCCTCCTTCTGGTTTTCCTGATCCCTGGACCCTGGCTTACCTTTAGTCCCTTTACTCACAGGGTCTTTCTTTGGAAGAGTCCCATCTTTCTTGAGCGTCCCGCTCTTACCCGAAGCTTTCTTTACTTCTGTACTTGCCGCTTTCTTCACTTCTTTAACAGCTGGCTTTGCCGTCTTCTTCTCCTCCGTTTTCCCATCCTTCTTGCCGTCTTTCTTTGGCTCAGGTCTGCTGTCTTTCTTTGGTTTTGTACTTAAAGTTTCCTTTTTTACCACTTCCTTCTTTTTCTCTCCACTCTCGTCTTTCTTTATAGCTGCAGCAGGAACCTTCTCGTCCTTCTTTTCACTTCCTTTTTCTCTTCTTTTGATGCATCTTTCTTTGGAAGAAGCTTGTCGACAGGTTTCGGTGGCTTTGATTTTGCATCGGCATCCTGCAGTTTGGGCTTTTCTTCCCCATCCTTCTTCTCTTTAGGTGCAGCGTCACCCACCTTTGGCTTCGTTTTCACCTCCTGTTTTTGACATCTACTCGTCCGAGCTTGTCTTTCTGCAAGGCACTGCTGGGTCTGAAGTCCTTAGACTGGGACTTAAGGCTTTCCCGGCTCTCTGCTCGTTTGGGTTGTTTCTCAGTTTTGGATGTTTCTAGGTCCTTCAAACACACAACCGGATGTCTGAGGAAATCTAGATGTTTGAGTTTCTCAAGTCCATCTAGGATTTTGGTCTGCGGTGTGCACCCTGGGAAGAGGACACGGATGATCTTCTCCTGAGGGCTGGAAGGATGCCAGACCAGCAAAGCACAAATGGAAACAAGGCATGGTAGTGGAAGATCTGAGCCCTTTACATTTGATCCGTTGTTTGGCCAAATCTGCATTAAAGCCTCAAGGTTCTTGCTGCCGCTCACTGGATTCAGCGTGTACAGCTCCAGACGGCCGACTCCCATCTTTTGAAACAAGATAACTGGTTCTATACTGGGTCCGCTGGACCGGACGAGGGGTTCAGGTTTGATTGCCAGTCTTTGTAGGTGCTGCAGAGTGAGCGACACCTGGTCACAACTCCGCAGCTCGCTGGGATCTCCCTGTACGGACTTCAGTCTGTCGGGAGCATTGAGGAAGACCACCCCGATCTCAGGAGAGATGAGGTTTTTCATCCAGTCCTCTTCAGTCTGAGATCCAGCAGACTCTTCCTCCTGCTCAGCTACTTTCCTCCACAGCAGACTGTTCAGCCCGGGAAGATTGTCCACACCAACGTGGGTCAGGAGCACCGAGTCGATTCTGTCCAGGTGTCGAACCAGTTTCCAGAAGCAGGAGCGGGGATCCGAGCCACCGTTCACCAGGACGTTAAAACCATTAACAGCAAAGAAGGCGGCATCCCCCCTCCCACCGGGGAAGATGTAGCAGCAGGGCCGCGAGAGCTTCAGGAATCCCACGGTGCTCGGGGGCTCCAGGAGGTCAAAGGGGGACTCGGGCTCCAACGACTCAGACAGGTACTCTGTGAACTCCTGCAGTCCCTCCATCTCTGGGAGGACCAGCGGAGGGTTGATCTGGATGTTTATGAAGTCTTGCAGGTTGTGTTTTTCCAGCACAGAGTCCTTCCAAAGGCCGACGTTAGGACAGCTGAGGGTGAGGCTGGCCTTCACCGCTGGGTCCGCAGAGCTCAACAGCTCTCCGACCTGCCACAGAGAAACCACACGGTCTTATTGTGAACATTAAAACAGTCGAGCGCCTGATCGGCTCAGTGCGACACCTTCTCTCACCTGTTCGTCTGCAAATATGTGGATGAAGTGTTTGAGAGAGAAGCAGCCTTTCTGTAACACGATGTCTCCGCTGTCTTCCACACACTGACCGGCCAGAACCAGCAGTTTGTGTCGGGACGAATCGCAGACCAGCCGCCGCACCTGGGCACACAAACAGGAAGCACACCTTAGCCATACACCTGCTCACACAGACCCACCTTACTGCCGTCTGTGTGTGTCCTCATATCCGCTACATCACTCTGTACCTCCTGAAGCTCTAATCTCATCTATCGGTGATTACATGACCTGCAGGACAACTCAGGTTTCTGCAGAGCTGCAGCCGGAGAGGGCTGAGGTGAGGTCACATGATGGGAATCGGTTCCTCGGATAATAAACGCTGGCACATACTCAGCTCTGACTGAGGATCCAGCAAGTGTTTTCAGGTTGTTAAAGAGCCAGCGGCTGCTGGGAGGAGCTTCTGTTCTCACCTCTGAGCAGACGAAGTCGTGCGCTGGATTCACCACAACCTGAGTGTCCAGAACGTCTCCGCAGTGCTGCAGCGTGCGCTGACCTGCAGGAGACACAGCAGCCGGCCAGAGACATGTTAGCTTCCGGCCATCACAGCGTTTCAGTCTTTACACTGAGAACCAGCAACACGTTGTTCTTTATTCAGTGTGTGTGTGTCTCAGCTGACACACCCCCACCCGGTGTTGTCAGATTTATTGATGATACACATTGATTCTGAATATTTTAAACAGATTCCTTTTCCACAGTATCGAAACTGAAAATGCGCTTCTCTTCATCACTTGCATGTGTCCTTGTGATTGGACGCTAGCTGTGCTGTGATTGGCTCGTAGCCTACTCACTGACACTACTGATATTGAAGATAATGTACAATCTACTTAATACGAATATAAATGTTTTAAATCTTCATATCTACAGAGGAAGTGCAACTCACTCTAACGTGACGTCTCAGTAAATCGTGTGTTTAACCATCATGTTTTTCAGGGAGCGTCACACTCCGTCCTGAGCCAAATAACAAAATAGGTAAGAAGATTTAAATGCAATAAAACCAACTGTACTTAACACTTAATTTCCTGCCTTTTGGAGAAAGTTTCTGATTGGTGACAAGTGATGTGAAGAGCCAATAAAAATGAGAGGCGTGTTAAATGATTCCACCAGATGAAACCAAGGGAAAGCCGAGCTCGTGGTGATAAACGGCGAGCTGCTCCTTCTATTTCTTTCTGTGTTGATTGCAAGCAAAACCATACAGATAGTAACTGCAGGGGCGGCTGCAGCTGTTCCGCCAGTGTATGAATGTGAATGAATGGTGAATGCAGATGTAGTGTAAAAGCGCTTTGAGTCGGCGAAAAAGACCAGAAAGGCGTTATACAAGTACGGAGCATTCACATTTAATTCTTTGCGGCTACAAAAAGTATCGATTGAAGTTCTGGTTTGACGGGAGACGTTTGGATTCTACTCGACACCGAGCAGCGATACCCGTCCCCGGATCCCGGTGGAAAAGGTCCACGGCGTTGGGAAGCTGCAGTGGTGGTGCACAGTAAACAGTAAATGAACTGATGCCGCTCTGCTATTAGCTTCACTTAACTTCTAAGATCAGCTGATTCGATAATTCTGTAATTAAATTCAGCCATTTAATCAAGTTCGTGTCCCCCGCGGTACCCCACACACTACAGCATAGTTAGCACAGTAAGCCGGAGAGCTAACTTAGAGGTCCTGGTAGCTGAGCACCAGAACCAGAGGCGGGCTCTCAGTGAACACGGACCGGGACTCGGACTCCAGGGACGACGGAGACACGGCAGGTTCAGGCTTAAATATAACACTGTCTAAACCGCAGGGATCTCACGCGTGACGGCATGGCATCCGCAGACTTCTTTCTCGACGGGCTAAATGTTCAGGTGACGCCGCGTTTCTCGACGCTGAACACAACCTGCAGGATTCCTGAACTTTCCGTCTTTGACGAGACATAAAAAAAGCCGATACCGCCGCAGCGCTGTAACTGAACACGGTAACCGGCCACGCCTGGTCCTGCGACAGAACTGGACTTCCTGCAGAGAGAAACGTACGAGGAAATGATCTACGTCCCGCCTCGGTCCTGCTGGAGCTCAAGTTCAGTTTAAATCACTCTGCTTCTAATGTGAAAGTCCTCTGACAGGAAGTTAGCTGACCTTTGACCTGCCGAAACACAAAGGGACACGTCGGTGGTCTTACCTGGGACGTCCTCCGACAGGAAGGCCGAGTGTCTCGACACGAAGAGTTTCAGCTGCTGGTCCAGAACAGGAACTTCCAGATCTACAGGCCAACACCGCACACCTGGAAAACACACACACACACACCTGTGAAACCGATTGGTCACATCCCAGCTGAGAGCTGACCAATCACAGGAGCCCATCTGACCTCCAGCTACACAGCAGGTTCTGTTCGGTCCTCTGATATCCCAGTGGAGACAGCGTTGCCCCTAGGATGGAGCTGTAGCAGCGCAGGTGAAGCAAAATCTTTGTCAGATATGAAACCAGCATGTGCTGCACCTCAGAATATAAAAAATGTCACTGTTTCCCAGATTAATGTGAGCTTTAGATGAATGTTTTGGTGCTGTTCGGGGGGGGTCCCAAGAATCACCAAGCATCAGCTTAACGGCAGGAAAACCCTGTTAATGCTGCTCAGAATCATTACAGATGCGATCGTTCATGTTTTTGTGTCTTCATTTTACAGCTCCTGACATTTATCTGTACAGATTAATATAAAAACAGGCAGCATGAGAAACCTCCTCCCTTCTGAGCTGCATTTCATTTCCCCATTAAAACAGAAACGTCTCCTCATCAGCTCATAAGGACGAGTTTGCATCACTGATTAGCTTCACTAACCCGAGCTCCTCCGGTCACCTCCGTCCTCTCTTTTCCCGACTGAAACCTGACGGAGCTGCAGGCTGCACCGGTTTGTACCTGATGTTCAACACATTAAGGGTCGGCAGTGATAAAATCCAGCTTCCAGTGACTCTCTATGAACCGAGCTAATGTTCAGTCACAGAGCAGCTCTGCAGCTGCTGTAGAAGCTGCTCGGGCTGAAGGGGAGATGTCGCCTAACTCGGAGCTAACCGGCTTCACTTTCCCAGCAGCCGGGAAACAACAGACTTTTCTTGGTCTCGAGAAGCCGACACGCTGTAACATTTACTGCCAGAATGTTTTCCTCCGCTCAGACATTCAACACTGATTCCTCACGGGAGCGACGCTGCTCTTAGAACAGCACCTCCCTCAGGAGAGGGAGCGAGGAGAGGGAGCGAGGGGAGGGAGCGAGGGGAGGGAGCGAGGGGAGGGAGCGACGCTGCTCTTAGAACAGCACCCGTCACGTAGAGGTTCTGTAGGGAGCGAGGGGAGGGAGCGAGGGGAGGGAGCGAGGAGAGGGAGCGACGCTGCTCTTAGAACAGCACCTCCCTCAGGAGAGGGAGCGAGGGGAGGGAGCGAGGGGAGGGAGCGACGCTGCTCTTAGAACAGCACCTCCCTCAGGAGAGGGAGCGAGGGGAGGGAGCGAGGAGAGGGAGCGACGCTGCTCTTAGAACAGCACCTCCCTCAGGAGAGGGAGCGAGGGGAGGGAGCGACGCTGCTCTTAGAACAGCACCTCCCTCAGGAGAGGGAGCGAGGGGAGGGAGCGACGCTGCTCTTAGAACAGCACCCGTCACATAGAGGTTCTGTAGGGAGCGAGGGGAGGGAGCGAGGGGAGGGAGCGAGGAGAGGGAGCGAGGGGAGGGAGCGAGGAGAGGGAGCGAGGGGAGGGAGCGAGGGGAGGGAGCGAGGGGAGGGAGCGAGGAGAGGGAGCGAGGGGAGGGAGCGAGGAGAGGGAGCGACGCTGCTCTTAGAACAGCACCCGTCACATAGAGGTTCTGTAGGGAGCGAGCCGAGCGCTGAGCGCTGCCACAGTGTGCCAGTGAAAACATTTGGAGCGAGTAGTTTAATGATCATGGGAAATTTCAGCAGCAGCGCATTACATTAATATCACAGGGCACCGCGTGCCAACGGGCCCCGGGGCCACGAGGTTTGTCTAAAATACACTGGTGTGACAGCTTGTGGTTCTGTTGTGGCGCTTCATCATGTTCAACACCGACAGCAGCAGACTGGAGACAAACTGGTCCCCCGGTCCCCCCCCACACACTCTGAACTGGTCCCCTGGTCCCCCCCACACTCTGAACTGGTCCCCTGTAAACAGGAGGATCGTGCCGTTTCCTCATCAGCCAGATCAACTGTTCCTCCTCAGCAAACAGGAAGCTGATCATATTTAGCAACGCCGCTTCCTCTTTGTGTGTCAGCAAGCACGGGATCAAATCAGCAGGCAGATAAAAGACTGGAAATAGAGAAATACAGAGTTTGCTTGAACGCAACTGGAACACATGACATCCAGCAGACAGAGTTTGTGTTCAGCCACAGCAGATATTTATAACTTTGACGCGTTAATCACGCAGGATGTTGCTCTGAGGCGCCGCAGTCACAGCAACAACTACAGGCAGTGGCCCATGCTGGGACTGCGAGGTCATCTGTTTCTACTGGTTTCTACCAGTCAGCTCCGCCAGTGGTTCTCAAACTGTGGGGCGGGCCCCGCCGGGGGCCGGGAGTGACCAGGGCAAAACATGGAGGGGCACTGATCTGAATAAATGTGATTCTTTTCTATAATTTCTTTTACTTCACTTCCCTCCACAGACTGCTGATCCTCATTTCCAGGTCAATCATCAACATCCTGAAAGTCTCTGGGAAACAGCTGGACGATTAAAGTTTCTGTTTTAATCTGCTCTTTACAGAAACACCAAACCGGTCAAGCTCAACAAAATAACACCCATCCGGTGGGCAGAGATTTTCAAAATAAACAGGGCTCAATGCTGCGACTATTGAAAAGTTCCAGACTTAAATAAAAAGTTAAAGTTCAGTATTATTTTCAAAGAAATGTCCTTTTTCTGCCCAATGTGAGTCAGCGAGGTTTCAGCCGACCATCAGGAAGCAGAAGTCTTTCAACCAACAAACACCAGTTTCAGACCCAAAGCTGGAAGATAACCCGGGTAAAGTGCTAAACAGAGACCGTCGGGACCCAAAGCTGGAAGATAACCCGGGTAAAGTGCTAAACAGAGACCGTCGGGACCCAAAGCTGGAAGATAACCCGGGTAAAGTGCTAAACAGAGACCGTCGGGACCCAAAGCTGGAAGATAACCCGGGTAAAGTGCTAAACAGAGACCGTCGGGACCCAAAGCTGGAAGATAACCCGGTAAAGTGCTAAACAGAGACCGTCGAGACCCAAAGCTGGAAGATAACCCGGGTAAACTCGGACCGGATGTCCGCGGTGATATCAGGTCTAAATTTAACCAGAGATGCAGAAACAGCTGCTTCACATGGCGGACTGGACTAAACCCGTAACAGAGTTTCCTCATTTCACCATCAGGCTGTGGTGAAACTCACGGAGCTCACTGTGAACAAAGTGACGGTTTAACGCAGGAAACTAACGTTAATGTGGTTGCTTCGTGTTTTGTTAGCATGCTAACGCTAAGTTACACGGTTTAACCCCGGGAAAAGTTTTAATGTTACCGACAGGAGGAACCAGCTGTTTTCATACTGAGGTGCAGAACCGAACACAGTTTAACAGTTTGTAACAGCAGCAGCGACGTCTGTCTTCTTCACGGGTTTTATTCTGAAGGGCCCGCAGACTTCCCGCTCTGGTACCGAGGCGGCGGCTCGGTTCGTCTTCGGGGCCCGTTAACTTTACCAGAACTCACCTGCGTCAATCTGCCGCAGCAGCCGCTCCAGCAGCCCGCGGGCCGCAGTGACCCCACCACCACCAGCACCGAATAATCCGCCGCCGCAGGCCGAGAAGAACCGGGACCGCCGCCCCTCCCGCTGCCGCCGCCATGATGGGTTGGACAGGCCACTAATGACGCCACCGGACACAGACACATGCCCCGCCCGCCCGGTCAGAGGCGGAAAATGTGTAAACTGGCACACGAACGGCCAATTACAGAGGAGAAGAGAGCAGCGGAGAGGGAGGCTGGCCAATCACAGGAGAGGGGGCGTTCAGGTGCTGCTGGGGAAATCATCACTGTGTTCAGATTCAATCTCAACTGCTGAAAATGCATAAAACTTACATAAAATAAAATTTAAAGTTATTTAAACGGTTTCAGATCTGAAAATGAATTTATCTGTGGTTTAAATCTGTTAAAAAGCTAAAGTGCACAATACTTCTCAAGGTTATGTGAAAATGGCACCAAAAATTGTGTATTAACCCTGTTATCTTTTTAAACTGGATGTGATTCAGTGTATTGATTTTCTAACTATAATATTTAGTATTTAACAGATGAACTTGTTGTTTTCCATTCAGACATACACAACAAACACTTCAACACTAACACAACAAACATTCAGAGACAAACAATAAGCAGTAAAAACAGTTTGTCTTTTAATGGTTCTGGTTATTAACAATAAACTTTAATGATGTTAATATCAGACAGTTTTTACACATTTCTTCCAATATGTCGTGTTTAGTTGTAACAAATACTTCTGTTGTAAGTATTTTTAAGTTGCAGTTCAGATGTAGTGGAAATATTGATGGATTACACTTTTAATAACTGATGAAAAATAAGGCGGCCGAGTGGCAGACCCTTGGCTCTGACGTCTCTCCATGTGTTTGTACATGTGCGTGTATTTATTTATAAATAAACTATTTCTGATTCTCATTTCAGACCTGTATGTATAATTCACAAATTTACAATGGAGTGAAAACATTGAATTTCCCCTTGTGGGATTAATAAAGTAGTTCTTTCTAATTAATTTAACATTTGAATGAGCTGAAACAACATTTTATTAGAAATGT
>NW_024044237.1:37753773-37813418 GCF_014851395.1 Micropterus salmoides
TTTACAGCGTTATTAGTGTTTTTACAGCATTATAGCATTATTACAGTGTTTTTAGTGATAATAGCGTTATTACAGCGTTATTAGTTATTACAGCGTTATTACAGTATTATTACAGTGTTATTAGAGCGTTATTAGTTATTACAGCGTTATTAATTATTACAGCGTTATTACGCCTTTTTTTACAGCGTTATTAATGTATTATTACAGTGTTATTAGAGCTTTATGAGTTATTACAGCGTTATTACAGCGTTATTAGTTATTACAGCGTTATTACAGCGTTATTACAGCATTATTAGTGTATTTACAGCATTATTAATTATTACAGCGTTATTATGCCTTTTTTACAGCGTTATTACAATGTTATTACAGCGTTATTACAGCATTATTAGTGTATTTACAGCATTATTAATTATTACAGCGTTATTACGCCTTTTTACAGCGTTATTACAGCGTTATTACAGTTATTACAGCGTTATTACAGCGTTATTAGTTTTATAACGTTATTACAGCGTTTTCTACAGCGTTATTAGTTATTATAGCGTTATTACAGCGTTATTACAGCGTTATTACGCCTTTTTTACAGCGTTATTACAGTGTTATTACAGCGTTATTAATTATTACAGCGTTATTACGCCTTTTTTACAGCGTTATTACAGTATTATTATAGCGTTATTTCAGCATTATTACAGCGTTATTACTTATTTTAGCGTCATTACAGCGTTATTATACCTTTTTTACAGCGTTATTACAGTGTTATTACAGCCCTTTTTTACAGCGTTATTACAGTGTTATTACAGCATTATTATAACATTATTACAGTGTTATTACAGCGTTATTACAGCGTGATGAGTTTTTACAGCGTTATTACAGTGTTATTACAGCATTATTAGTTATTACAGTGTTATTACAGCGTTATTACAGCGTTATTAGTTTTTATAACGTTATTACAGCGTTATTACAGTGTTATTAGTTGTTATAGCGTTATTACAGCGTTATTACAGCGTTATTACAGCATTATTACAGCGTCATTACTTTTTATAGCGTTATTACAGTGTTATTACAGCGTTATTAATTATTACAGCGTTATTACGCCTTTTTTACAACGTTATTACATTATTATTACAGTGTTATTAGCGCGTCGTTAGTTTTTATAGCGTTATTACAGCGTTATTACAGTGTTATTACAGCGTTATTAGTTTTTATAGCGTTATTACAGCGTTATTACAGTGTTATTACATCGTTATTAGTTATTACAGCGTTATTACAGCGTTATTACAGCGTTATTACAGCGTTATTACAGCGTTATTACAGCGTTATTAGTTTTTATAACGTTATTACAGCGTTATTACAGCGTTATTAGTTATTATAGCGTTATTACAACGTTATTACAGCGTTATTACAACGTTATTCCGCCTTTTTTACAGCGTTATTACAGCGTTATTACAATGTTAATACAACGTTATTACAGCGTTATTAGTTATTATAGCGTTATTAGTTATTATGGCGTTATTACAGCGTTATTACAGCGTTATTACAGCGTTATTAGTTTTTATAACGTTATTACAGTGTAATTACAGCGTTATTAGTTTTTATAGCGTTATTACAGTGTTTTTACAGTGTTATTACAGTTTTATTACAGTGTTATTACAGCGTTATTAGTGTTTTTACAGCATAATAGCATTATTACAGTGTTTTTAGTGATAATAGCGTTATTACAGCGTTATTAGTTATTACAGCGTTATTACAGTATTATTACAGTGTTATTAGAGCGTTATTAGTTATTACAGCGTTATTAATTATTACAGCGTTATTACGCCTTTTTTACAGCGTTATTAATGTATTATTACAGTGTTATTAGAGCTTTATGAGTTATTACAGCGTTATTACAGCGTTATTAGTTATTACAGCGTTATTACAGCGTTATTACAGTGTTATTACAGCGTTATTACAGCATTATTAGTGTATTTACAGCATTATTAATTATTACAGCGTTATTATGCCTTTTTTACAGCGTTATTACAATGTTATTACAGCGTTATTACAGCATTATTAGTGTATTTACAGCATTATTAATTATTACAGCGTTATTACGCCTTTTTTACAGCGTTATTACAGCGTTATTACAGTGTTATTACAGCGTTATTACAGCGTTATTAGTTTTTATAACGTTATTACAGCGTTTTCTACAGCGTTATTAGTTATTATAGCGTTATTACAGCGTTATTACAGCGTTATTACGCCTTTTTTACAGCGTTATTACAGTGTTATTACAGCGTTATTACAGCGTTATTAATTATTACAGCGTTATTACGCCTTTTTTGCAGCGTTATTACAGTATTATTATAGCGTTATTTCAGCATTATTACAGCGTTATTACTTATTTTAGCGTCATTACAGCGTTATTATACCTTTTTTACAGAGTTATTACAGTGTTATTACAGCCCTTTTTTACAGCGTTATTACAGTGTTATTACAGCATTATTATAACATTATTACAGTGTTATTACAGCGTTATTACAGCGTGATGAGTTTTTACAGCGTTATTACAGTGTTATTACAGCGTTATTAGTTATTACAGTGTTATTACAGCGTTATTACAGCGTTATTAGTTTTTATAACGTTATTACAGCGTTATTACAGTGTTATTAGTTGTTATAGCGTTATTACAGCGTTATTACAGCGTTATTACAGCATTATTACAGCGTCATTACTTTTTATAGCGTTATTACAGTGTTATTACAGCGTTATTAATTATTACAGCGTTATTACGCCTTTTTTACAACGTTATTACATTATTATTACAGTGTTATTAGCGCGTCGTTAGTTTTTATAGCGTTATTACAGCGTTATTACAGTGTTATTACAGCGTTATTAGTTTTTATAGCGTTATTACAGCGTTATTACAGTGTTATTACATCGTTATTAGTTATTACAGCGTTATTACAGCGTTATTACAGCGTTATTAGTTTTTATAACGTTATTATAGCGTTATTACAACGTTATTACAGCGTTATTACAACGATATTCCGCCTTTTTTACAGCGTTATTACAGCGTTATTACAATGTTAATACAACGTTATTACAGCGTTATTAGTTATTATAGCGTTATTAGTTATTATGGCGTTATTACAGCGTTATTACAGCGTTATTACAGCGTTATCAGTTTTTATAGCGTTATTACAGTGTTATTACAGCGTTATTAGTTTTTATAGCGTTATTACAGCGTTATTACAGTGTTATTACATCGTTATTAGTTATTACAGCGTTATTACAGTGTTATTACAGCGTTATTACAGCGTTATTAGTTTATATAGCGTTATTACAGCGTTATTACAGCGTTATTACAGCATTATTACAGCGTCATTACTTTTTATAGCGTTATTACAGTGTTATTACAGCGTTATTAATTATTACAGCGTTATTACGCCTTTTTACAACGTTATTACATTATTATTACAGTGTTATTAGCGCGTCGTTAGTTTTTATAGCGTTATTACAGCGTTATTACAGTGTTATTACAGCGTTATTAGTTTTTATAGCGTTATTACAGCGTTATTACAGTGTATTACATCGTTATTAGTTATTACAGCGTTATTACAGCGTTATTACAACATTATTAGTTTTTATAACGTTATTACAGCGTTATTACAGCGTTATTAGTTATTATAGCGTTATTACAACGTTATTACAGCGTTATTACAACGTTATTCCGCCTTTTTTACAGCGTTATTACAGCGTTATTACAATGTTAATACAACGTTATTACAGCGTTATTACTTAATATAGCGTTATTAGTTATTATGGCGTTATTACAGCGTTATTACAGCGTTATTACAGCGTTATTAGTTTTTATAGCGTTATTACAGTGTTATTACAGCGTTATTACAATGTTAATACAACGTTATTACAGCGTTATTAGTTATTATAGCGTTATTAGTTATTATGGCGTTATTACAGCGTTATTACAGCGTTATTACAGCGTTATTAGTTTTTATAGCGTTATTACAGTGTTATTACAGCGTTATTAGTTTTTATAGCGTTATTACAGCGTTATTACAGCGTTATTTCTTTTTATAGCGTTATTACAACGTTATTGTTTTTATAGTATTATTACAGCGTTATTACAGTGTTATTAGTTTCTATAGCGTTTTTACAGCGTTATTACAGTATTATTACAGTGTTATTAGAGCGTTATTACTTTTTATAGCGTTATTACAGCGTTATTAGTTTTTATAGGGTTATTACAGTGTTATTATACCGTTATTAGTTTTTATAGCGTTATTACAGTGTTATTACAGTTTTATTACAGCATTATTAGTGTTTTTACAGCATTATAACATTATTTCAGTGTTTTTAGTTTGTATAGCGTTATTACAGTATTATTACAGCGTTATTACAGCGTTATTACAGTATTATTAAGCGTTCTTAGTTTTTATAGCGTTATTACAGCGTTATTAGTTTTTATAGTGTTATTACAGTGTTATTACAGCGTTATTAGTTTTTATAGCGTTATTACAGTGTTATTATACCGTTATTAGTTTTTATAGCGTTATTACAGTGTTATTACAGTTTTATTACAGCATTATTAGTGTTTTTACAGCATTATAACATTATTTCAGTGTTTTTAGTTTTTATAGCGTTATTACAGTATTATTACAGCGTTATTACAGCGTTATTACAGTATTATTAAGCGTTCTTAGTTTTTATAGCGTTATTACAGCGTTATTAGTTTTTATAGTGTTATTACAGTGTTATTACAGCGTTATTAGTTTTTATAGCGTTATTACAGCGTTATTACAGTGTTATTACAGCGTTATTAGTTTTTATAGCGTTATAACAGCGTTATTACAGTTATTACATCGTTATTAGTTATTACAGCGTTATTACAGTGTTATTACAGCGTTATTACAGCGTTATTAGTTTTTATAGCGTTATTACAGCGTTATTACAGCGTTATTACAGCGTTATTACAGCGTCATTACTTTTTATAGCGTTATTACAGTGTTATTACAGCGTTATTAATTATTACAACATTATTACGCCTTTTTTACAACGTTATTACATTATTATTACAGTGTTATTAGCGCGTCGTTAGTTTTTATAACGTTATTACAGCGTTATTACAGTGTTATTACAGCTTTATTAGTTTTTATAGCGTTATTACAGCGTTATTACAGTGTTATTACATCGTTATTAGTTATTACAGCGTTATTACAGCGTTATTACAGCGTTATTAGTTACTATAGCGTTATTACAGTGTTATTACAGCGTTATTAGTTTTTATAGCGTTATTACAGCATTATTACAGCGTTATTAATTATTACAGCGTTATTACGCATTTTTTACAGCGTTATTACAGTGTTATTATAGCGTAATTACAGCATTATTACATCGTTATTACAGCATTATTAGTTATTATAACGTTATTACAGCGTTATTTCGCCTTTTTTACAGCGTTATTACAGTGTTATTACAGTGTTATTACAGCGTTATTAGTTATTATAGCATTATTACAGCGTTATTAGTTATTATAGCGTTATTACAGCGTTATTACAATGTTATTACAGGGTTATTACAGCATTATTAGTTTTTATAGCGTTATTACAGCGTTATTACAGGGTTATTACAACATTATTAGTTTTTATAGCTAATAACGCTGTAATAATTAATAACGCTGTAATAACACTGTAATAACGCTATAATAACTAATAACGCTGTAATACAGCGTTATTAGTTATTACAGTGTTATTACAGCGTTATTACAGTGTTATTACAGCGTTATTACAGCGTTATTAGCTTTTATAACGTTATTACAGTGTTATTACAGCGTTATTAGTTATTATAGCGTTATTACAGCGTTATTACAGCGTTATTACAGCGTTATTAGTTTTTATAGCGTTATTACAGCGTTATTACAGCGTTATTACAATATTATTACAGTGTTATTACAGCGTTATTATTTTTTTTGCTTTATTACAGCGTTATTAGTTATTATAGCGTTATTACAGCGTTATTACAGCGTTATTAGTTTTTATAGCATTATTACAGCGTTATTACATCGTTATTAGTCATTATAGCGTTATTACAGCGTTATTACGCCTTTTTTACGGCGTTATTACAGTGTTATTACAGCGTTATTAGTTTTATAGCGTTATTACAGCGTTATTACAGCATTATTAGTTTTTATAGCGTTATTACAGCGTTATTACAGCGTTATTAGTTATTATAGCGTTATTAAAAAAAACTAAATAAACTAATAACGCTGTAATAACGGTATAATAACTAAATTAGAGCGTTATTTCTTATTACAGCGTTATTACAGCGTTATTACAACGTTATTATAGGGTTATTACAGCATTATTAGTTTTTATAGCGTTATTACAGCGTTATTACAGCGTTATTAGTTATTATAGCGTTATTACAGCGTTATTGTTTTTATAGCGTTATTACAGCGTTATTACAGTGTTATTAGTTTTTATAGCGTTATTACGCCTTTTTTACAGCGTTATTACAGTATTATTACAGTGTTATTAGAGCGTTATTAGTTTTTATAGCGTTATTACAGCGTTATTACAGCGTTATTAGTTTTTATAGCGTTATTACAGCGTTATTACACCGTTATTAGTTTTTATAGCGTTATTACAGTGTTATTACAGCATTATTAGTGTTTTTACAGCATTATAGCATTATTACAGTGTTTTTAGTTTTTATAGCGTTATTACAGTATTATTACAGCGTTATTACAACGTTATTAATTATTACAGCGTTATTACGCCTTTTTTACAGCGTTATTACAGTATTATTAAGCGGTCTTAGTTTTTATAGCGTTATTACAGTGTTATTAGTGTTATTACAGCATTATTAGTGTTTTTACAGCATTATAGCATTATTACAGTGTTTTTAGTGATAATAGCGTTATTACAGCGTTATTAATTACAGCGTTATTACAGTATTATTACAGTGTTATTAGAGCGTTATGAGTTATTACAGCGTTATTACAGCGTTATTACAGCGTTATTAGTTTTTATAGCGTTATTACAGCGTTATTACAGCGTTATTAGCTTTTATAGCCTTATTACAGCGTTATTACAGCGTTATTAGTTATTATAGCGTTATTACAGTGTTATTACACCGTTATTTGTTTTTACAGCGTTATTACAGCGTTATTACAGTGTTATTACAGCGTTATTAGTTTTTATAGTGTTAGGGTTAGGGTATTGTTGCTAGTCCTATTGTTATTATTATTATAATCATTAACATTACGACTGTTACCATTAACACTACTATAAATATCTGTACCATTTTTCATTTAGTCTATAGCAACATCACCTTTACTATCTCTACCCCTGTGTGTATATTGTGTAGGCTGCCTCCCTCTCTCTCTCTCCTTCCATCCCTCTTTTTCTCTGTTCCTCTCTTGCCCTCTCTCTCTCTCTCTCTCCCTCTCTCTCCCTCTCTCCAACCGGTCGAGGCAGATGGCCGCCCACCCTGAGCCATGTTTCTGCTCGAGGTTTCTGCCTCTTAAAGGAAGTTTTTCCTTGCCTCTGTCTCCTAGTGCTGCTCTTGGCGGGAACTGTTGGGCTTCTGTAAATAACATCAAAATGTCAAAATATCCAGAAGGATGGAAGAAAATCACTTTTTTACCATCAGCAATATAAAACTTCCAGGTGGATGACACCATATTTAGCTGATGTTTAAGAATTGAAGGGAGACGGGGAAAGGCAGTGGTGGCCATCTTGTGTCCAACTCACAGTCCTCAAACCTGTGAATATAACGGAGGTAAGGTTTCACACTTCGGGTAGCACTATCCATACTGATCACTACAAACTGTAATTATTAGACATACTAGTGATATTGTCCTATACTGCATTATACTTTGCTAATCTGAAGAGATTCTCTGTTTGAAGGGTGTGGCTGCTAGAGGGGCACCCAACTGTTAGTGAAAAGTGACCAGGGTCCATTGCATCAGACATGAAGCCAACACGTAGCCTTCAGATTTTTAGAGAGAGATGCATGTCTGAAATGGCGTCAAGATTAGTTGATGGCTGCGGTGCATGTGACAAAGGAGCTACAGTTTATTCAAGCACTTTATCACACGACACTACACCACAGTGAAATAATATTCATAACAATTAACTTTGCACGTCAGTCTGGATCCCGAGTTGCTGCGACCTACCGTTAAGGAGACACATTTAATGCATTCCCACCAGATAATGGCAAATGATTTATTGCGTGACACATCTGTGTATTTATGTAGCACCAATTCATAACAAACGTTCTCTCATTTCATGACAGGGTTTATACAGAGATTCTTAAATTGAATTTACTACCTTTTTACCACCTATTTTACTACCATCACAATATTTTTACTACCAACACGGCTTCAAACTTCAACTGTAGCAGTGTTAAGTAAAGTGACAAGAGATGAAATATCTTTCCAAAATGAATTAATAACATATTTATTATTTAGTGACATTAACATATCACAATTATAACTTAATTTCAACACTGGGAGGGAGTTGAAACAAATGACTTCAACACTGGACACAAGCCAAGCACTGTCCAACAGACAGACAGCAACTTTTCTGTTTGTTGTTAATTCAATTAATTGTTTATGCTCTCTCTCTGTCTGTCTAAGGCAGGATCACAAGTGCCTTAGCTGTGCGGCCTTTTCTTCGATCAATTTTTCAACTTGGAGAAGTTGTGCTTTTTTGTCCTTGTGTCTTCTTCGAAGAGAGTTGGATTTTGTGATGAGCTCAGCCATCTTTGTTCCTGCCTTTCCCTCAGCCATCTCTGCACACTTGTCAGCTTCATTCTCAAGTGAATGGCACACACTACCGAGTACCTGCCACTGGTTCTGGAGGTCATCCAGCTCTTTCTCTGCTGCTTTCCTCTTCAGCTCTTGTGTGGCACTCTCCTTTTTTTTCTGCTCACTATCAAGGTACAGCCTGTATTGTGACTTTGCTGAAGCAGCAGATGCCAAGAGCTCCTTGGTCAGAGGAACTTTCAGAACGCCACCACAGACAATTACTTTATCGCAGATTAACCTGAGGGCTTCGAGAGATTCCTCACGAAGGTTGCACGTTTCTACCTCCTTATTAACTGAGAAGCCTCTCTCCACTGTGGCTTGTCCATGGGACAGGAGGAGAGCACTTTGACAGAACTTGAGCAGGTCAGGGTGGGACGTGCAGAGTTTGGAGTGGAGAAACACATCCAGACGCTGCCTCAGCGGTTGGAAGGAAACAAACTTTTCTTCTCTGCCCACAACTGAGAGCAAGGAAGTGAACTGCTGAATGATGACATCACCTGCAACATTGAAAGGAAAATTTTAATTTTAAATTAACACATTAGTCAACTGCGTCATCATCCATCCAACAAAAGTTCATACAGTTCATCATAGAAACACAACAGTATCTAAAGCAGTGGTTCTCAACCTGGGGACACAAAGGTCTTGCCTAAATTACAAACTGATCATTGACATTTTCAAACCTCTATTAAAAAGGCAGAAAACCACAAATGAGCACAAGTCCTTACTCCATTTAAATAACCTATCCAGCTCTACTGTCCCTGTATATTTTCTTACCAGCTGCAATGCCACCTGCCAGCTGCTGTCCCTGGATGAAAGTTTGTACTAATGCCTTCATCTGTACGATGCACCACTCTGGATCTTTGACCATCTTTGTGGGATCCAGGCAGGCAATCTGCCTAACAATGGGGAATTTCAACGGGGACCTTTCTTACAGTTTCTTTATGATTTGAATCAGACTCTGCAAACACTCTCTTCTCAGGCTGAGTACGGAGTGTTCCCCTATCTTGGTTCCTGGTTTGCCCAGGAGTGCCTATTAAGGAACATTATTAATTTAATAATTAATTAATATAATGATTATTTATTTAAGGAACACCCATGTCAATGTTTTCTTTGAAAGGAAATGTTTGTATAATATTAATGATCATAAATATTCATAGTGAACTAATTGTATGTGATTGTGTAATTAGTGTGATTGTGTAAAACAAATAAACAACAATGAAATTACCTTGATGGAAGATTCAGCCCCCAAGCCTATGTCTACCAGCATTGATGTATTTCTGAATCATAGGCCAAATTTCCAGGACTCTCTCGGCAACTGGCACATTCTCTACCCATCTGTGGCCACAGAAAGAGAGGGGAAAGCAGGACGACCCAGTGGTGATGGTGTAGTCCTCTCTGCGGGCAGGAACGTTGTGAAAGAGGAAATGGAGCGCACGCAGGAGCCTTCATGGCATTGTGGAGAGTGTGAAGTCCACAGCTCCCAACTATCAGGACTTGAGCACCTCCATACAGCTCGTTATGCTCCTTTTGAAGGAGATCGAGGAGCTTGAAGTTTATGTTGGGGCCATCCATTCCCACAGAGAGGAGCCGCCTCATGTTGAGCTGAGCAACACATTCCTGTGAATTATCAAACAGAAGAAAGTTTTGTTTAAATAACATTTATTAAGTAAATAAGTACATTCAATATACAGACCGACAGTAAAACTGTATACAGTATGCTTCAAATGAAACATTTAGCTTTATTATCCTAATGTAAAACCTAAGATGTTGAAATACATTTGAAAGAGATAGATATTATGCTTATGTCAAGGACTGCTTTGCCAAAGCATAAGTTAGGCTATAACACTTTTTAATTACCATATATAGGCTACATTTTTCCAACATTGTGTTACAAAATTCAGAAGTAGGCTAAATGAATAAAATGATCAAATCCATGAAACTGTTCAAATGCAAACAATGTCCCCTGGCCAGTGTTGGACAAGCAACTTGGAAAAATGTATTAAGCCAATCTATAAGTTACTCTCCATCAATCACTAAATGAAAGCTACCCACCAAACGAAAGATAGCAAATGTAGCAAGCTAAGCTACAATAAAATATAAAGTCCATCACATAACTACATCAAAGCTACTTTATTAAAACATTGAACTAATTTCACTCCAAGCCATGGCTATCTAGTGATCAATAAAACTGTAAGACAAACTAATAGGCAAAAATGTCAAGATAGCTTATTAAACTGTTCTCAATGCTTTAACTGCTACAAAACCATGGCAACACAAACCAACAAAAACATCCTCACATAGCCAATTACAAAAACGGGAAGAGTGTATATTGTAGAAGCGCCACACTGTTTGGATGTATACTTCATTTAGGGCACATTGGGAGGAAACTTTGTATAAGATCACGAACGTTAACGTGGTTCAACCCACAAGAGCAAAATTAAGACCTGCTCCAAACAGTAGCAGCCTGGCAAAAAAAGGACAAATGACGTTGAAGGGAAAAGTCTGATAAGACTCACAATATGAACTCTCTCTACCCCTGCTTTCTCACCGCTGTCTCCTGCGCACGCTCCCCAGCTACCCCGCAGCAGCATCTGTCATCACCATGGTTACGGCTTCAGCCTAGACCTCCGCTGGGAAATGTAGCTTCTGTGAACGCTACCATGTTACTAAACCCCTGGTCAGAGCCTGACTCTACCCACTGGCAATATTTGAAAAATGCAGGAAAAGTGGGTAGACCCCAGCGGAGATAGAGGGGCGTGCACCTGAGACCTGCTTGTCAGACTCTCTAAAATGGAGAGGGAGAATTCAACTGCAGTAGCCACCGTTCAACCTGAAGAGGGCAGCATTTTAAATGTCAAAAAAGTTACTCGAATAAATAAACAGCACTAATAACTAAAATAAATTGGTTTAGGGTTTAGTTACCCTTTAATCAGTAAAATAGTTTCACTTATGAAAAGCTACTGATGTAGAAAATAGTAAACTAGTAACGGCGCTGTTTTGAATGCCGCTACTGCCTCTAACCAATAAGTATATAAAAATAAACTTACTTTGATGTGCTGCAACAGATCCTCAGCTCTTCCATGTCCCAGAAATTGTGAGCCAGAATACCTCGAGCGGACACAGCCATCCTAAAAAGAAGATTAGTTAAAAGAAGATTCTCCACTTTATGTTTCCGCTGCTGGTTGAAACAAGGCTACAGTCCTTTTACTTGTTGTCTCTACAGAGGAGGATGATGCGAGCGGCGACTCCGACACGCCCTCAGAAACAGCGAGCTGCAGCACACAGCTCTCCTCTCCCTTCCAAACACTAGCTACCCTCCAGGCAGTCAGTGGACAGAAAGTTGTTCCTGTGATGTAGAGACAGAGCTCAGTTAAAACTTTATGGATACAGATTAATAACTCACCGCTCTGAAACTCTCGCTCCAGTCCGTGTTGCCGAGCCGGTCGGCAACACGTACGGCTGAACCCGAGCCGTTTACCGGCTTCTCGCCGACCCGCCCTTCTCTGCTTCTGATTGGCTAGTAGACCTTAACTAGGAACTGAGCATGTGCAACTCCCAACAAAGATCATTTAGAGACGAGATGTATCACTCCATAGCTAAAACGAAGCCTTCAACACAGGCTGAAAAGAGGAGCTGCAGCAATGTGCAGTCTGACAAAAAAAATACAACCATGTAAATCAGGGCCCTGTTTCAAAAAGCAGGTTCAACAAACTCTGAATGTAAACCTGAACTCTGGGTTCACGAACTCTGAGCTGTCAAACTCCGAGTTTTCGGTTGCAGAAAGGCCGATCAGAATCAGTTCAGTCAACTCTGAGTATGTTGAGCCTGATGGAAGCGCGTGTGTGGAGGTGAAAAAAAGCCTCATCAATGGAGCTCCGATACTACGATTCACCATGGCAACAGGTAAATAAAGGCAGAGCCTCCATTTTAATCAGGTGGAGCTAGAAATATGAACACGTGCCAACGCGGACCCTGATTGGCTCTAAAGCGCAGGAGTGGAGGATTGATACGTAAACATTATATTCAGCGTTGCTCATTCATCATTTAGGCCTACAGTTATTCATTTTAAATAGCTACAGTCCTGTTTATTCAGCTGGAACCTGACGGGACTAAATGCCGGTGCAAAAACTGAAGATGAAAATATTAATGGAGCAGATTAGACACCTGTGATTGGAAAGTGACAGTCTGACTCAGTCGGCCTATTAATGATTTTTTATAATGTAAACTGTGTCTAGGTTCAAACTGACTGTAAAGTTTTAGATGTCTATGTTACATTAATAAAATCTTGCTCATTTCGTATTTTATGAAGTTTTATGCTGTCAAAACACATTCAGACGATCAGCAGATAATAAATGTAGTTTAAAAGTCAGTTTTTATTTGTTTCAGCTGCACCACAGTCATCCTCACTCAAATATTCACATCATATCCAGCTGATAACTACGGCAGGAATGTTCAATCAGTGCGACTACAGTATGAAAAGTTCCTGTTCATTGATCGGTTTTATACAGATCAGTTTAAACAGCATACTGTAGCACAGTAGCGCACGGTAGCGCACGGTAGCCTAAGTGTTTTTGAGCAACTGTTGCCAGCCTGACAGCTGTCCACAATGCAGCTTATAGATTTTAATATGTGCTGAGGATAAATTTACAATGTCCAAAGATAACTCTCTGTCCAAACGATGACAGATTGATCATAAAAGCAATCATGTTTAAGATCATGTGGGATAAAAACCAACTAACAGCCTATTTAACGGTGATTTCGGTGTTTCTAAAGATCGTAACTGTTCCAATATGTGCTTTGATATCGACCATCTGAATGAAGAAATGTCAGACGGCCGCTTCAGGCTCCGCAGGATGAGTCAGAAAGAAACGCAGCGTTAGTTCTTCACAGCATCAGGGCTTACAGACCCAGAGTTTATCTGATCTCGCTCTCTGAAACCGAAAACCCAGAGTTTCCCCTCATCTTGGGCTCAACTTACTCAAGAGTTTTCACTAAACCCGCTTTCTGAAATGGGGCCCTGGTCTGGTACAATCCCTGAATAAGATGAGGAACCTGAAAATGAGCAGAATACCACCTCTTTAAGACTGAAGACTTTTCTTTTTACCACTGCCTTTAATTAATTAAATCAAATTTAAAGCCGTAGATTAGTAACAATCGCTGCACTGTAACGTGCAGTTTTCTTTTTCTTTGTTTTGAGATTTTCAGTGAACACACGGAGAGAAATGAGTAGGTAATTGGGTGAAAAGGTAAAGAGAGTGAGATTAAATCTGGCACCTGAGTGATCTGCAGGACCCTCTGTCCACATGTAAACGCGCAGGCGGGTCCAGAGTGTAACTGGATCAAAGCGGCCTGCGGACAGACATGTCGCGGTTTCTCTGTAGTGTCCGAGGGTTTTGGGGGTTTCCAGCTGCTAAGTTGGGTTTGCAGCACGTAGCCTCAGACATGACCAAACACAGTGGACCCAAATATTGCTATGGACCCGAGTCCAGACTAGTTAGAGAGAGTAGATCCTAAAAATATTTGTAACTCAATTATTTGCTCATTAACCCCCTGTTTTTATTTTCTATTTAACTCTATTAACCCTGATTGTACCCTGCACTGAGACTTTTACTGTCCAGTTTTATCCTGTTTTTATTTTCTATTTCATTATTTTCAAAATTATATTTTAAAAGTGTTTCTTTTTCAGTTTCCCTTTAACTTTTATGTTTGATGTAAAGCACTTGGAATTGCCTCGTGGTTGAAATGTGCTGCACAGATAAACTTGCCTATAATGCAGTAATCAGCTGCTTGTCTGTTTTTTTACATTTCTTCATTTAGCTGACGCGTTTATCCAAAGCGACTTACAATTGCTTTACATGTCAGAGGTCGCACGCCTCTGGAGCGAACCCGGATCTCTCACACCAAAGGCATGTGTCTTAGCCACTGCGCCATCACCACCCCTTCTTAGCTTAAGTTACTTTTTTTGGATAACGCACACGTTTCTTCTATACTTAAAAAATCACTGCAGCTGCACATTAACGTTACTGTGATCTGCTGACATCAGACTGAGAGAACAAGTTTACCTGACTGCTGTTCGCGCACTTCACTCTCATCAAGTTCTTCATCCTCGTTCCCCTTTGACAGGAGAGTGAGGCGGGGCTCCACTCAGGCGCGCTGCGTTCTAACACCAACGTGACGAGGTCTCGTGCAGAATGGAACGGAGGAAAAAGTCGATCTTTGGCTTAGAAAGCTGGCTGAAGTAAAAAGTTGCAACAACTAAAAATACTCAAATACAGAAAAAAAACTATTTAAGTACAGTAACAAAGTACTTGTACTTCACATGTTCTGCCATCAGTAGGTCTTCTCACTGATGTTCTTACGCTGTGTGTTCATTTGAGGTAGTATTTAGTTCATTGAGGGTGCAGACTGAGCTCTTCTCCTCTCCGGGTCTCCAACTCTATCCCTGTTTTGTTGAGTTGCTACACTCCCCTCTGCTAGGCTTGAGTGAGCCGCCTTGAACATGTGGAAATATGCCATGGTCAGAATTGAAGCCTACCTCAGACGTAACTTTGAAGCCTAGCAGACCTCAGTAGCTTCGGCGTCTACTAGTCCTGGATCGCAGAAGCCTGAACACCTCTAGTTGGAGGTTAAGGATTGTCTTAATCCACTTGAATGAGACTCACTTTCAGTTCTATTTCCTTCAAACAAATACTCCTGGGCGGTGGTGGTTGGTCAGCCTCTTGTAGAAATCCCAACATTTACATGTTTATAATTCCTTTCCTTTATTTTTGAAAAAGGGTTTTAAACAGTCAGTCGACTGCAGACAGAAGGTTTCAAGGTTCAGCCTGTTTTTCCTTCCGTTTCGCAGCAATGCTGCTTCCTCAGAGGGAATCAGTGAGGAGTGAGCAGGTGCTACAGATGAAGCATGGGGGAGGGAAATAAATGTCCACACCTCCAAGGCTCTTCTCCCCATCCGATAGGTCCAGGAGCCACCCACTGAACAGGTCTGTGTGGAGGTGAATAAGAGTGAGTCGTCCCATGAGGCCTTTCTCATTTCTCCGTTTGTACCTCCTCGCATCATGTCTTAGTCCCTCCCACCTAAGAGGCAAGCGGAGATGTCCTTTCCCCGTAGCCGTCATTTCAAATCTGACCTGCTGCGTCATCTGTCAGAGGAGCAGACCAGCTGTTGGCACGAGTACATGAAGGCCACAGATCAGATCTTCACAACCATCAGTCCCTTTAAGAAAATGACACAATCATCACAGGACTGTGTAAGCAGATCAGCTTAATAGTTTGACTTCAGCAGCCTTATCTGAATCCTCATGTCTGCATTAATCAACCACCTCCAGTGTAGTTATTTTCTCTACGGTCCCTGCAGCTTTCCAGCTGATGTCTTTGTGTTTTCTTTAACGATGTGACATGGAAATGTTTCTGTGTGTGCAGTAATAAACGGAATTAAACTGTCAGCTTCTATAATCCATGTTTAGACGCTCTGTTGGAGCTCAGCACTGATCAGGAGGACAGCTGCTTTACTGTCAGAACCTGGACTGTGTGAGACCTTTCAGTTGTGTAGGAGAACCTGACCGGTCCTGTCAGCTTAAACATTAAGTTTTGGCAGTGTGCCTCGCGGGTAAATGTGCACAGCATCTCTCTGAATGGGGAAACGCTTCACCCTGTTTTGCTCAGCCGTTCTTCACAGTAAGGAATAAAACAACCACTAATATCAAGGTGAAGTGTCATTAAGGAACACAGTTTGAACAGCGCCTTACAAGGCGACATTTGGTCATCTTAAATAACTTCTGAATACAACAGGATCTCTGGAGCCCTGCCCTGGCTTGGGTTGGATGTTTAGTCCAGCTGCGTGTCACAACTCTTAGAAACGTCACGGCTGAACGTTGTGGGTTGTTTCCAGCGTGTAGAACACAGACGCCCAGCATCTGGCTAGCTTAGCTTAGAAGAGATGATTCCTAAATTGCCACCAACGTGGGTCCAGTGGGCCGCTAAAACAACGGGGCCAATAACAAAGACAAAATGATATAATATCCACAGGACTAAACGATGGTTGCGTCTTCCCACCGGTTCCACAATGAAACCCGGATCAACGACGGCGGTCAGGAACGTGTTGCCATCATCAGGGGAGAAACCTGGTCCTGGAGACGGGTTGCAGAACCTTCAGTAGCTCTACGTCGCTAAAAGTTCTTCCATCACAGCAGAAACATGTTGAGAAGTGATCTTCCACGTTGGCAGGGTTAAAGTTGACCTTTTTCCAAGTCATTCAGTGCGTCAGCCCCGTTTGTGCAGTTTGATCGATGATTCTGTGGAGGTGCCAGCCATTCATGTTCCGGCCATCCCGACAACAGGATGCTCGACGCTAAGGAAGGCCGGTCTACTGGGGGGCGTGAGGGAATCAAGGAGTGTGCTGGTCCCGTTTCAGTCAGAGGAATGCTGGGAGATGTAGTGCAGCCGGGGCCAGACGATGTTTGGGAACAGGGAATTTCTTCCAGGATGTCAGTCACCTCGCCGAGGCCTTAGAAGAGCCCGGAAGGTAAGAAGTCGCTGCCGTTCTCACCATCGAGTCCAATAATAAGCGAGGCTGGAGGAGAGACTTCAGCTTTGGAGAGGAACAGACAGAGCGGGTAACACGAGCTGGTCAGGGTGTAACGGCGATTTATTTAGACGGTGGAAACAAGAACTGTACAGACACGTTTAGACCAACAGGTCGATAAACGCAGTTTACAGGACGTGAATACAAAAGTCAAAAGGCTCATTTCAAATATGTAAAATTTCTTCTTGGTAAAAACGTCCTGAAGGACGGTGGACGGAACATTTCAAACACTCTACAGAGAAACTATGAATCTAACATTTCATGTCCTTCTTAAAACTTTCTGTTAAAGAAGAAAAAAGGCAAAGCACATCAGAAAAGTTCAAGAAACAGATTTATTACTGAATAAACAGTTCAACGTCACAAAGAAGCTGCGATTCAAAAAACACAAAACCAGTCCACGTTAAAAGGGTCACTTTCTGTACGTTTTTACCTGCAAACTGTCAGAAGAAATAAAATCTGTTTGTTCCTGCAGAGACTGGAGCCCCGCCTCCTGCGCGTTTATTGGCCCAGAGAGCTGTCAATCATCTATCGTCTGCTCAGAGACGATTTTTTTTAATCGTTTGAATCTAAGATGAACTTTAATCATCAGAAATGAGACGGCTGTTTGCTGCTGAGCGACTGCTGCACCTGAAAGTCTAGAAAGATCCGAGGTGACCACGCTGCCCGTCATCCTGCGGTTCGCATCCCGCCATCATGGACCAACATTCAGAGAAACAACGTTCAATTTTTTTTTTTTACAGCAACAACTGATGTCATACAACCTGAAAGAAACTGAGCATGCTGGGAGAAAAAGAATCAACTCACATCGACACAAACACGACTGCTGACAACTCAAAGCTCTCTGAAAAAGTGTTCGCAAAAAACAAAACAAAAAACCTTCGGACTCGTTTCTTCGAGATTCGCCGCCGCCCCGCCCCCCCACCCCCCCCCCCACCCGCTCCCCCCCTCTACTTGTGGCCCTTACTGGTCTTGAAGGAGACCTGCAGGACTTTGTCTCCCAGTCGGTACCCGTTCAGGCTGTGGATCGCCATGGCGGCCTCCTCGTAGTTGGTCATGGTGACGAAGCCGAACCCTTTGCACTTGTTGGTGTTGAAATCTCGGATCACTTTCACGTTGACGACGGCGCCGAACGGCCCGAACATCTGCCACAGGATGGCCTCGTCTGCGTCCTGACCCAGATTGTAGATGAAGATGCACCAACCAGTGGACGAGTTCCCGGAGACTCCGCCCCCGCTGCTCATGTGGTCGACGCTCATCGGAGAAAACCTGGAACGAAACAGGAAGTTTACAAAGTTAGTGAGCAGCCAATCACAATGATCTAATCACATGACCGTCGAGTGACGTAATCATTCTGATGTTGTCGTGCTGCCGACAGGTGGGCGTACCTGAACCTCTGGGCCTGGTGATGGACAGGTCCGCCAAAGCGCCGTGATTGGCCATGATACATCTGTGACATCATCTGAGAGTTCCTGGCCTGATTCGGGTTGGCGGCGAACTTGACTGTGATTGGCTCCGAACTGCCGGGGGGCGTGTGCCCGTTCAGGTGTTTAACGGCCTCCTCGGCCTCGGACCTCTTATCGAACCGGATGAAGGCCACGCCCCGGGACAGACCTAGACAGCCAATGAGATTAAAGATGAAGTCAGGACTGGAAGGCAGAGATAGGTCACATGACTGCATGGTTACTGAGCGTGTGCGTTACCGGAGGCCTGGTCCACCAGCACTCTGGAGTTGATGATGTGTCCAAAGCGAGTAAACATGTCCTCCAAGTCCTGCTGACTCAGCGTCCTCGGCAGCCCGCTGATGTACAGGTTGGCGTCTTTAATCGTGTCCGAACTAGGCCGCGCGAACGACACCTGCAGGGCAGAAACAGGAAACGTCTGAGTCTGTCGCCGTCACAACCACGAAGAATTCAAAGAAATGAAAATATGTGACAGTGAACAAGATAAATCCAGTTACATCCAGTTTTTAAAGAAAATCCAGTTTAAAAATGTTTAAGAAAGAAAAGAAAGAAAAACAACAACAGTTATCCAGATGTGTCCCAAATATTAACAAAACGACAAAATAAAAGCATCCAAACAGGCTCAGATTATTAGGCACATGTCAAAATAAAAGCATAAATTTATGAAAATAAAAGTTGGACACACTGTCACACTGAAGTGAAGAAAGTCACAGCTTCGGTGTGGACAGGTGTCGACGTTACAGTAATTTACAGAAACAAGGTGACAGCAGTCTTAAAAATACCTTCATCCGTCAGACAGTGTGCAGGAGAGAGCGCCCTCTACTGTCCAGGGAACATAACACATCTATCAGTTGAGACAGGAAAATCAAAGAGCTCCTTTGGCACATTACCTTGATAGTTTTAGACTGTAGCCTCAGGCCATTGAGGGTACTGATAGCCCTCTCTGCATCATTAGGGTTAACAAAGTTAACAAAGCCGTAACCTAAACTGTGGCCTAGAGAAACACAAAGGAAAACAACAAAATAAAATAACAAAACTGTCGGAGTTACAGCCGCCACACATTCCTCAGACAGCACATCACTCGGTACAGAAACATTCAGCTTCCTCTGAACAAAGCCAGGAGTTTCACTCAGAGTGAGACCTCCTGTCAGCAACACCAACCAATCAGAGCACGGCAGCGACGGACACAGTCACTTGGGCTGAGGAGGGGGACGGGAGGAGGACGGGAGGAGGACAGGAGGAGTAAAGGAAAAGGACGGGAGGAGTAAAGGAAAAGGACGGGAGGAGTAAAGGAAAAGGACGGGAGGAGGACATGAGGAAGGACGGGAGGAGTAAAGGAAAAGGACGGGAGGAGGACATGAGGAAGGACGGGAGGAGTAAAGGAAAAGGACGGGAGGAGGACAGGAGGAGGACAAGAGGAGGACAAGAGGAGGACGGGAGGAGTAAAGGAAAAGGACGGGAGGAGTAAAGGAAAAGGACGGGAGGAGGACAAGAGGAGGACGGGAGGAGTAAAGGAAAAGGACGGGAGGAGGACAAGAGGAGGACGGGAGGAGTAAAGGAAAAGGACGGGAGGAGGACATGAGGACAGGAGGAAGGACGGGAGGAATAAAGGAAAAGGACGGGAAGAGGGGAGGAGGACAGGAGGAAGGACGTGAGGAGGACATGAGGAGGAGAGGAGGACAAGAGAAGGACGGGAGGAGGAGAGGAGGACAAGAGGAGTAAAGGAAAAGGACGGGAGGAGGACGGGAGGACAAGAGGAGAGGAGGACAAGAGGAGTAAAGGAAAAGGACGGGAGGAGGACAGGAGGAAGGACGTGAGGAGGACATGAGGAGGACGGGAGGACAGGAGGAAGGACGTGAGGAGGACATGAGGAGGACGGGAGGACAGGAGGAAGGACGTGAGGAGGACATGAGGAGGAGAGGAGGACAAGAGAAGGACGGGAGGAGGACGGGAGGACAAGAGGAGAGGAGGACAAGAGGAGTAAAGGAAAAGGACGGGAAGAGGACAGGAGGAAGGACGTGAGGACAGGAGGAGGACAGGAGGACAGGAGGAAGAACGGGAGGAGGAGGACAGGAGGAGGAGGACAGGAGGACGGGAGGAGGACGGGAGGAAGGACGGGAGGACGGGAGGAGGACGGGAGGAGGAGGACAGGAGGAGGACGGGAGGAGGACGGGAGGAGGAGGACAGGAGGAGGACGGGAGGAGGAGAGGAGGACAAGAGGAGTAAAGGAAAAGGACGGGAGGAGGACATGAGGAGGACGGGAGGACAGGAGGAGGACAGGAGGAAGGACGGGAGGAGGAGGACAGGAGGAGGAGGACAGGAGGACGGGAGGAGGACAGGAGGAGGACGGAAGGACGGGAGGAAGGACGGGAGGACGGGAGGAGGACGGGAGGAGGAGGACAGGAGGAGGAAGGACGGGAGGACGGGAGGAAGGACGGGAGGAGGAGGACAGGAGGAGGACGGGAGGAGGACAGGAGGAGGACGACGGGAGGAGGACAGGAGGAGGACGGGAGGACAGGAGGAAGGACGGGAGGACAGGAGGAAGGACGGGAGGAGGAGGACAGGAGGAGGAGGACAGGAGGAGGACGGGAGGAGGAGGACGGGAGGAGGAGGACGGGAGGAGGAGGGGAGGAGGAGGAGGACAGGAGGAGGAGGTGACAGAGAGGCTGCAGGATGACTTCAGGACACGCTTTATAAATAAATGAGGAAACTAAACTTTGTTAAAATAAAAACAGGATCTAAAGTTGAAATTAAAGAGTGAGAGAAACACTAAACAGGAAGAGAGCCCCTAAAATAACAAAATCGGTATAAATCCTCGGCCCGTCCTCAGGTGAGCGTGTCCATCTGTCGGCCACCGAGCGGCGCTCTCTGCGGCAGAAGGGAAGTCAATCACTGACAGGAGCGCTCACTCTGAAGGAAAACCCAGTGCAGAAACTGAACTCATGAGTCAGCAGTTTCCTCCACTTGTTCAGAACAGAAAGGTTCTCGTACATCTTTACAAAACTCTACAGACATTTCAGAGCCTGAAAAATAAAGTGAACAGGTGAACATTAAAAACACAAAAAACAAACAGCTTAAGCAAGTTTAAAGTCACAAATACAAAGAAAACTGAACCCTGATTTCATCAAATACCCGTTCCACAGTCCGACTGTGGCCCCGCGTACCCGTTCCACAGTCGGACTGTGGCCCCGCGTACCCGTTCCACAGTCGGACTGTGGCCCCGCGTACCCGTTCCACAGTCGGACTGTGGCCCCGCGTACCCGTTCCACAGTCGGACTGTGGCCCCGCGTACCCGTTCCACAGTCCGACTGTGGCCCCTACACCTGGTGTGGAAAATAATAAAGGTTACAGCAGTGAAGAAAAGAAAAGAATCACAGAATCGTCTCAAAAACACAGATTCAAAACAAAAACAAAAAAACATTACAAAACTTCTGAAAGAAAAACAGCTGCTGGAGAAAGTACACAGGAAATACTGCAGCTCGGATTACTACGCCTAGGATTACTGCTACTACTACCACAAAGCAGTTCTAGTCATCCAGTCATTTTCACTTGCAGTATTAGTACTATAGTACAATGTATCAGAAACCAAACTTTGCAGTAGTTCTGGTCACACTTACTACACCGCAATAGTTCTGTGGTACCTGTATGAACTGGCCTCAGACACATTACCATTACTATACTACTGTCCGCTCTGCAGTACTGCAGTAGTACTGGGGCCTGGTGCACAGTAGTACTGCAGTAGTACTGGGGCCTGGTGCACAGTAGTACTGCAGTAGTACTGAGGCCTGGTGCACAGTAGTACTGCAGTAGTACTGCAGTAGTACTGCGGGGGCCGTTACCTGCCACTTTGTCCCGGATCAGCTTGGCGGACTCGACGTCCCCGACGCTGCTGAACAGGCTCCGCAGCTCGTCCTGGCTCATGCTCTGCGGCAGGTAGTTCACGATCAGGTTGGTTCTGGAGTCGTCGTCCTCCATCATCTGCTCGCTGTAGCCGTTATCATACAGCTCCTGAGGTCACACACACACACACACACGGTCACACACCTGTATGACAGCATCCACATACTGGCGTTTAAAACGTGCGGCGTCGTTTTAGTGACTGCTGTTAGATCTCATAGTTGTTCAAACGTTTTGGCAGACTTTCTGGGGAAGACCTGGTCTGATCCGGAGAGACGGCATCCATCCCACTTGGGAAGGAGCAGCTCTCATTTCTAGAAATCTGGCCAAGTTTATTAGTGGACCAAATCCATGACAACCCAGAGTTGAGACCAGGAGGCAGAGTCGCAGTCTAACACACTTCTCTGCTCCTCCATTTCAGGAGTTACTTAGTGAAAATCCTATAGTGACGGTGTCTGCCCCCCGACCATCGAAATTATTTAAATCAAAGGTAAACACAAGAGGAGCTGTGCATAAAAACCTCATAAAAATTCTCTTTCATGAACCGACTCACTGTTTTAACCACACCCTCGACCTTGTTTTGGTGTATGGTATTGAAATTGAACATTTAGTGGTGTTCCCACAGAATCCCTCTTTATCCGACCACTGTTTGATAACTTTTGAGTTTGTATTGCTGAACTACTCGCCATTGGGCAAAAATTTCTATACAAGATGTCTGTCTGATAGAGCTGTAGCTAAATTTAAGGATGCGATTCCATCAGCTCTAAATTCATTATCTAGTCACAAAGTAACGGAGGACTCCTATGCTAATTTCAGTCCCTCCCAAATCGATCATCTTGCTGATAGTGCTGCAGGCTCGCTGCGAATGACACTCGACTCTGTAGCCCCTCTAAAAAAGAAAATACTAAAACAAAGACGGTTAGCTCCATGGTATAATACTGAAACTCGCAAATTAAAGCAAATATCACGGAAACTTGAGAAGAATTGGCGTTCCACCAAACTGGAAAATTCTCGTTTAATTTGGCAAGATAGTCTTAAAACTTATAGGAAGGCCCTCCGTAATGCCAGAGCAGCGTACTACTCGTCATTAATAGAGGAAAATAGGAACAACCCAAAGTTTATTTTCAGCACTGTAGCCAGGTTGACAAAGAGTCACAGCTCTATTGAGCCAAGTATTCCCATAGCTCTCAGTAGTTACGATTTCATGAGCTTCTTTAATGATAAAATTCTAGCTATTAGAGACAAAATTCCCCAAGACCTGCCCTCAATTGGCACCGACTTATCTCTTAACTCAGGAACCTTAGAAACAGCTGTAGAACCAGATACATGTTTAGACTGTTTTGCTTCCCTCAATCTTTACCAACTAACTTCAATAATTTCTTCATCTAAACCATCAACCTGCCTCTTAGACCCCATCCCGACTAGGCTGCTTAAAGATGTTCTACCCTTAGTCAGCACCTCTATACTAGATATGATCAATCTATCTTTATCAACAGGCTATGTACCACAGTACTTTAAAGTAGCTGTAATTAAACCTCTTCTGAAAAAGCCCAAACTTGATCCGGATGTTTTAGCCAACTATAGACCTATATCTAACCTTCCATTTCTCTCTAAGGTTCTGGAGAAAGCAGTTGCTAAACAGCTGTGTGACTTTCTACAGAGCAATAGTTTATTTGAGGATTTTCAGTCAGGATTTAGAGCTCATCATAGCACAGAGACAGCACTGGTGAAAATTACTAACGACCTCCTTATTGCATCAGACAAAGGACTTGTCTCTGTACTGGTTTTATTAGATCTTAGTGCTGCATTTGATACCATTGACCATCAGATCCTATTGCAGAGACTGGAATATTTCATTGGCATTAAAGGAACCGCTCTAAGCTGGTTTAAGTCCTATTTATCAGATCGATTTCAGTTTGTACATGTTAACGATGAGTCCTCCATGCACGCCAAAGTTACTCATGGAGTTCCTCAAGGATCTGTCCTTGGACCAATCCTCTTCACTTATATATGCTTCCTTTAGGCAATATTATCAGGAAACATTCCATAAGCTTTCATTGTTATGCAGATGATACTCAGTTATATCTATCGATCAAGCCAGATGAAACTCATCAGTTAGCTAAACTTCAAATGTGCCTTCAGGATGTTAAAACCTGGATGACCTGTAATTTTCTAATGTTAAACTCAGATAAAACTGAAGTTATTGTTCTGGGACCTAAGAACCTCCTTTACACTTTATCTGACAGGAACCAGGAAAAGAGATCATATTTCTCCTGTTTTAGCTTCTTTGCATTGACTTCCAGTAAAATCCAGAATAGAATTTAAAATCATTCTTCTTACCTACAAAGCTCTTAATGGTCAGGCACCATCTTATCTTAAAGAGCTCATAGTACCTTACTACCCCACCAGAGCACTGCGCTCCCAGAATGCAGGGTTACTTGTGGTTCCTAGAGTCTCCAAAAGTAGACTAGGAGCCAGAGCGTTCAGCTATCAAGCTCCTCTCCTGTGGAACCAGGTTCCAGTTTGGGTTCAGGAGGCAGACACCATCTCCACATTTAAGAGTAGGCTTAAGACTTTCCTCTTTGATAAAGCTTATAGTTAGGGCTGGCTCAGGTGAGTCCTGAACCATCCCTTAGTTATGCTGCTATAGGCCTAGACTGCCGGGGGATTTCCCATGATGCACTGAGCTCCTCTCTCCTCTACTTTCTCTCCCTCTGTATGCAACCTCATCCCATTATTGCATGTTACTAACACAACTTCTCCCCTTTCTGGTAGTCTTGTGCTTTCTCGTCCTCTCCTCTCTCCTCCTATCACTTCCTGCAGGTTTTCTGGCTCTGGAGCTGTGGAGTCTGGATCTGTGGTTGCGGGTCACCTGCTGCCCCCGTGTTCCTGCTCGACACCCTCTGCTGCAACGGCTATTGTTGCTAGTCCTATTATTATTGTTATTATAATCATTAACATTACGACTGTTATCATTAACACTACTATAAATATCTGTACCATTTTTCATTTAGTCTATTGTAACATCACCTTCACTGTCTGTACCTGTGTGTGGATATTGTGTAGGCTGCCTCCCTCCCCTCTCTCTCTCTCCCTGATGGGTTTGTTGGGCTTCTGTAAATATCAGAGTACGGTCTAGACCTGCTCTTTTATGAAAAACAATCTTAGATAGCTATTGTTGTGATTTGGCGCTATATAAATAAAATTGAATTAAAGTTTAAATGTGCGGCGTCAGGTTTAAATCTGAAC
Source organism: Micropterus salmoides (assembly GCF_014851395.1). Taxonomy (NCBI): domain Eukaryota; kingdom Metazoa; phylum Chordata; class Actinopteri; order Centrarchiformes; family Centrarchidae; genus Micropterus; species Micropterus salmoides. Next base: position 37,779,773 of record NW_024044237.1, read on the forward strand.
AAAATAAATATTTAATCATTTTAAAGTTTTTATTTTCAACATTTAGATATTTTACTTTTACTTCAGACTAAATTTGTCTTTGGAAACGGAGCTGAAAAATCCTGGATGGACTGAATGTGTCTGACAGCTGATTCAGCCAATCAGAGAGCAGCTTTCACCTTTGCAGCGGCTCCTTTGGCGGCGTGCTGACCGTCTCTGACATCACTCTGAGACGTCTGGACCTCACACACCTGAAACACACATACACACACACACACACGTCAACACCCGTGTCCTGGCAGAGGAACCAGCTGACTGTGCAGGACATTCTTGATCAGGACTCACCTTCAGGTACCGGATGTGTCCTCGTCTTAGTGCCATGGAGACGACTGGAGAGGTTCGTCTGAAAGAAACCAGCTTCATTATTGATCGGTGATCAGCAGTGAACCCCCCTGCGCCTGGCGTTAACATGTGATCAGAACCTGACGGCACCAGGCAGAGACACCAGGACCAGGATTTCAGAACCTGATCCAGATAAAGAGACTCTCTGATCAGTAAACCGGCTGCTGGAGGGGCAGAAAAACCAGGAGGCTTCACGTTGGACAGGAAACGCTCTCACGTGATTGTCATCATTTTGTAAACACGCTGACGGTGAAAAGGTTTTTTCTGACGGTACGCATTGATCAGCCCACGAGGCCTACAGCACACCGGATCAACAGGGCGCCCTGCGATCAGGAAGTGACCCGCTTCTCGGGTAACGATATTTGGGAGAGGTGATGCCGTTCTTCTGCGTCAAACCCACCTCTGGGCTGAGATCCACGTGACCCAGATATCTGCCCGACATTCAGAAAGGCTGGATCACCAGGGGTCTGCATCACGAAGCAGGATTTGAGCTTATCCAGGTAACTTCGGGGTTAACCCTGCTGGGTTTTCAGCACCACGAAGGTGGTTCACTTCTTACCGGGGTAGCCCGCCATGGTAACTGATGCTTAACGGCTAACCTGCTCCTCTATGAAACGCCGCCTACTGACCAACCAGCGCTCTCGTTGTTTAATAGCGTATTTGTTATTTGCTCCCGGTCCGTTTCACACGGTCTGATGCAGCCGTTGAAATAAATAGTTTTGATTTGTCTGATGTGAGGCTGAATATTATGAGCAGTTAGGTAGAGATATTGAAACAGTGAATTTTAATCTGAACGTAGGCTGTTTGTTTGTTTTAGGTCAGCAGCTTTCAGAGTTTCCAGCAGCCTAAACGTTCAGATTCAGTCTTTCTGCCAGTGGATCTGTTCATGTCTGTGATTGGTCATCTGCTGCTAGCACCGCCTCTTGTATGTGAACGCGCTCCCGGTTGGGAAACTCTGGTTTGCCGAGTTGATAACCAGCTTCGTGGGACCGTTTATCCTCGGGTCAGTTAAGCCGGCTAACTGAAAGATATCCTGGGTGTGTTGAACTCGCTTCGTGGTGCAGGCCCCTGGGCTGGATCATGGTGAAACACTGGCCCCAGGAAGCGACCCGACTGATCTCGCATCAGATCTCAGCAGGTTTTAAAAACCTTGTCTTGAGGAAAAACAAATTCAAAGGTCACCTGACTCCAACGCTTCCCGTTAGATAGATCTGCCTATCAAAATAAAAGCCCCAAGCAACGAGGAAGCTGTGAGGCTGAACTTCCTCACGGAAACCAGATTTATAAAGACGTTCTGATCCGGTTCCATGTAAAATAAAAGACTAAAATGAGCTGGTGCTGATCGATCGATCCATCGGCGGGTTAATTTACAGATTCAGCTCGAACCCTTTCAAAACACGTCTTTTAAAAACTGCATCCACACGTTCACGGTACGGAGCTGCAGCTTCCCAACGTTTCCCGCGGACACTGAACCGGGACTGAACCGGGACTGGGCCCGCACTGGGCCCGCACTGGGCCGGGTCAAACCCGCACTCTGCGGACTCTCGGGATCCTGCGGACCCATGCGGTCCTGTGAGCGCCGGAGTCTTAAACGCGTCTGCGATGATGAAAAACGTGATAATACTGAGCTAAAGCTAAGCTAACGTTAGCCACATGTTAGCATGCGGTCACACAAAGAGGCTAAGCGGCTAGCGGCGAAGCTAACAGCGCGAGCTAACGCTGCTGCCAGACGTCACGTGTTTCTTACCTGTACGTGTAGCGGACAGGTGACTGAAGGTCTGGAGTCTCTCTTGTATCGATCCGCGGACGGCTGTTGTGCTGATGCTAAGCTAACACACCGAGTTTAAAAACGGCAGCTTGACCGTTCTCCACAGAAGAAACAAACTCACGCTGAGTGAAGTATCGCGATGCCACAGCTTCTTCTTCTGTTCGTTTCCGGGAGACTCGGCGCTGTTGGTGCGTTGCTGCCCCCTGCTGGCGGTGAAGACACATGCGAGGGTTAATAAAGATATCTTATTCAACACTTTTAATTTCCCAGACTTTTTTCTGGTAGTTGTCTAAACATAGCGTAGCATAGTTGATCTTGTCCCGGAGCTGTAAATCCACTTCCCTCTAGGACCAGTTTTATCTCATGTAATAAAAAAAGTCCATGTCAAGTGCCGATCCATCACTATTTGTTCTTAAAATGTCATTTGTCCTTTGTTTTTTGTATTTGTCTAAATGACACCCACTATGTTCACTTGCAAACTACTTACCCAGTAGTTCAGCGGTCTCCTTATGTATATATATATACCTTTTTCAAACTCAAGGACTACAGACAGGCTATCAGTTTTCACCACCTTTCTTGCTTTCACTTCCTTAATGATCTCCTCCATTGTTATTGCCAAAGGGACATCATACAGTAAATAACAGCTCTAAGCTTTGCTGCATTCCCAGGGGCAGGGGCGTTTTTAGGATCTTGAAACATTGGGGGCTTAGCCCAGCCCATAAACCTTCATATCTTCACATAATAATTGCCCCTCCACCAAGCAGTAAAGTAACAGTAAACATCCTCTACTTATACGGCACAACAAAACTCACAACAACACTGTTAACTGTGTCATGTCTGCTAAATTGTAATGTCAACAGTATGCGGTCTGTGGGTAGTCTCCCAGAAAATCTTGAGTGTTAAACACTTAATTTCCTGCATTCTGGTGTTTTTCTGCACCAAATTCTGCCTTTTCTGCATCAATTTATTGTGGAAATTATTTATGTAAAGGGAGACACAAAATTCAGGTAGCCCGCAGGGGGCTGTATCTTTGTTTCATTGGTTGCTTTTAAATGACTTGAAGGCTGACAATTCTGCCTTCAGATGTTATGACTGATTTATCGTCCTTGTTGCTGAATTGTGGTGAATATTTAAGAACATTTTGATATTTTATGACCTTGTAACTGATTATTTATTTCCATCTTAAATGTGCAACTGTACTACTGCCTGCCTCGGCCAGGACACTCCTGGAAAAAAGAGTTTTTCTGCTTTAATGAAAGTATAGTATAAAATCTAAAACTGTAACAGAATATAATGCAGAGCAGCTCTCAGCTTTCAGATATGTTTCTCCTGTAGATCAACTTTTAATATCATCACTGGTGAATCAACACACACGCAGGCGTGACTGATTGAGGTAACCTCTTTAAATGTGCATGTGGCACCTTTTTACCTCATCAATAATAAATTCAATCAGTTTTAATTCAGTTATAAACTCCTGGACTTTAATAGCTCCTGTGTTTCAGCAGGTTTTCTGCTCATGGTCAAAGTTCTGCACATTCAGAATCTAACTGGGTTCTCTGACATTTCCAGAATAAAGGCTATTTTGAGAGGTCAAACAGGGTAAATCATCATAAACTTTGAAATCAATCCGCACCGTGTGGACGGGATCCATACCACGAATTCTGCAACCCGTTGCACCACTACTATCCATGCTAGTGTGGGGATGTTTTGTTGTGCAGGATCACAGCCCCGATGTGTCCACATGAGGAAAGGTCAAGATGGCTATCAGAGTAAAAATGTCTAGACTAGGCAACTTGATGAGTTAATTTTTAAGTAGGCCATTAAAATATTCCTGCAAAAGCAGTGAAGAAGCTGATTATCTGTAATTTAGCTGTTTCTACAATTATTTTCCTTTTTAAATCTCCATGAAGTTGTTTATAAGATCACTTTAAAATATCACTTTTGCTGCCCAGCCAACTTTTGCTACCTGTGCCTTTTATTATGGAGATGTAGCCGACCAAACCGCTTGTTTTGCTGTTGCACAGGCTGCCAATACAATCTGATTATTCCTGAAGCATCTAAATAATCTTCACAACGCAAAGAATTAATGTGGCAGTAACAGGAGAGCAGCTTGTTCTTGAACCAGGTAAACCTACATACAGAGGAAGCTGTGCTGCATGCGCAAAACCCAACAGAACTATTTTATCCACCATATTCTGTCTCTTTCTGTGCATCTCAAAAATAAATAACAGCTGAGACTACAGACGCTTGTAATGCGCCGTTAGTGGAAAGTGAAAGTGTTTCATTTGCCTACTTGTGAAAGAGCGACGCAGGCTGCAGTGCCGTGGTGTGCGCTCACTGGATTTCAGTTGTAGTAGAACAATAAAGCCTTAAACTGAAAAGATATTTGCCTGATTTGTTAAATGTTTGCACCTCTGTGACCGCGACAAGCGCCCGACCAGCGCTTTACTGCGTAACTGCGCTCGCGCAGCCTGGATGAGCTCATTTCAGTTAATGAAGCAAAATGCAGATTACAGACTGGTTAAGTTATAAAAGGTACGAATGGAAAATGTAGCGGAATTAAAAGTACATTAGATGGAGCCGGCCCTGCTGCAGACATCATCACTGCTGCCTCCAGCAATTTCTTTTCTTCTCCATCAACATTTCTACAGGCTACATTTTGTCCGGGACTGATGTGGACTGTGAGTGACTGACTGGTCACTTACTAAACCGCCTCCAATGAGCCAGCTCTGAAATCGCCTCCCAGGTAGAAGGGGACGTTCCCGCGACCATGGGTAACCCTAAAAGTTCTCTAAAGGTGAAGAACATTTGTATGTCACAACTCTTTTGGTAATGGAAGTGCTGCAGTTCAACGTTCCTCATATGACTTTAGGGTAATGGTAATCTTATGGTCACATAACAACATTACAATTACAATTAAATTTGGGACATTAACCAAATGTTCCAGTATGGTTCAGTGTATTTAATTGGTATAGTACAGTATACCCCTCCCCATGCACCTGTATTATATTAAAAGGTTTACAAGTGGATGAAAATATCCAGAAAATGGTCATGGAGTGGAATAGGAACAGTCATATGCACTGATTCTATGGCATGACTTTTTTTCTAGAAATTAAAGTAAAAACTGTCAATTAGCAACAGTAAAAGACCATACAATTCAAAATAGTATTTCATCTTAGTAGATAGTGAATTACCCTCAATCAAGAATTGTTACTGTCATAATATTACACACATTTTAACTTTGAAAATGTAACCATTTGATAAAATGAAAGGGTAATTACCTAAAATTAATGGTAGATTTTACTGATGTGTACATTTGGGCAGCACAGTGGTCCGGTGGATAGCACTGTGGCCTCACAGCAAGAAGGCCACAGCCTTTCTCTGAGGAGTTTGCATGTTGCCACTGACTAGACACTGATATATACATCTGGAGTTGGTCCCCGGGCGCAGCACAGTGGCAGTGCACAGAGAAGTGCTGCACACGGCATTTTTCTGGCGGTCTGGTAGCCGACTCGTAGTAGCTACATAGACATCCAGGGTATCAAATGAATGTCTGCTCAATCCAGATTGATTGATAACCCCCCCGTCACTGTGTGATGTTTCGTTCTCAAGTTACACGCCTGTAAACCATGGGAGTGCTTTTGGTGACATGAATATTCACTGTTTCAATCAATATTTCAATGTGAAGTTATTTTCAACGTGGTTGTATGGACAGAAATAGTGTTTTAAAGATAACTCCCACTAAAAGTCAACATTTAGTAACAATAAATATTGGACATTCGCCCAGTATATTTAAAAAAGATTGTATGATCACTGTTTTTTGTTTATTTTCATCAAAAAAATGCAAATACAGTTACAGTTGCTTTCCAGGTGTATTAGAAGATATTCAGTTGTTTATTATTAAACAACAATTATAATGAGTTGGATCATGGTTTTAATGGTTTATTGCATTTTTTACCAGGCGAGGATGAAAATATCATGTTTTTCTTGCATCTCCATGTAGTCTGTAATGGTCAAATAAATATGTTAATGTACAATGGATTTATATTCCTTACCTTCTGACCTTTCAAAGGAGACCAGAATTATGTATCTAGGCTAAACCTCCAGTTAATAGCTGGAGGTTTCCAACAGGTTAAGTCTCTCTGTGTAGGCATCATCCTCAACTACTGCATCAATCTAAGATCATGAGAAGATCATGCCAGTTCACCATCAACATATGATGGACAACATGTGAGTGGTGACAGTACACTTTGAAGTTCAAGTTTCCTGAACATAAAGTCTGTGTGAGACTTTGAGCGCCCTGTTCATTCAAGTCTGGACGCAGTGACTCATTACTCTTGATCAACCTGGGTCAAGTGGCTAATTTCATATATACTGTGTATGGACACATGCTGTTTTTTCAAGATCTCATCACTGCTTTGTCAGTATACTGAACAAGTTATTGGATCTGTTCAATCTGTTTTTCAGAGGATGTGTACATGCAAAAACAGTTTCTTCAAGTTGATTAATGATAGTCTGTACATTGGTTTGCAGTGGGCTTTATTTGTTATGTCCTTTGCAATTTACGTTAATTTAAGTGGTTGACTGTAAAATTTGTAGCCACCAACTTGATGGCCTGATGTAGGCCTATTGTATGTAGCTCATTTTTTGCAATGAAATTCTGGCAACCACTCCTGCCATTAATATGATGTAAAGTTGAACTTAATAAATGCCGTAATATATCATACAGAGTTGTTCTTTGTTTATAACTGAGGTAGACTGTAAACAGGTTTATATTATAGCTAAGATGTTTGTTTATTCTATAGTTATTTACCGTTAACAAACAGTAACTTAAACAGCTATAAATGCTAAAGAAATGTTAGGGGAATGTAGTGTAGTGGAGTCCTAGAGGGAACGTCCTATCTAATTGTCCCCTAAACATTCCCAGAATGTCCTAAATGTTCCCTGAAGGTCCTCCAAATAACGTCCCCAAACCCATTAAAGAAATCCACATCGTGACTGTCTGGGAACGTTATGGGAACATTACCAGGCGACGTCCTTGACACCAGCGGGGATGTTCTCAGAACGTTCTGGGAACGTAAAATTTCTAGCTGGGCTGAACCAGGAACGCAATGCAAAATAAAACTTTACATTAGGAAAGAGGGGGGGACCAAACATAGATTTTGAAATTAAACATGTATAATGCCTCCTCTGCCAGGTGACCTCTACAACCTCACCACAAATCCACACACGTTAAAGTGCAGCTCACAGCCACTTCAGGTGGAGCAGAGACGACTGTTTCTTTCTCAGTTGCTTTTCTTAGTTTTAGTGGGTGGAAATGCCCCCCGTCTCCCATTCAGTTCGTGTCCTCCTTTCTCACATATGTTATAGCAGGCATCACTTTTTTGGACGCCCACCTCTAAGCCATAGGTTGAACTTCCAGAACTGTCGCACCTACCTTTCCTCTTATTATTTACATCCTGCCATGACAAACTATCACTATCTCCACCCGTACTTTTACCCATGAGAGTTACATTCACAGCACAGTTTGTTGCTAATTCGCCAAATACTAACACTTGCTCTCAACAGCACGCTTAAACACAATTCCGACAAAATCTCCCTCTACTCCAACTACTCTGACTTTCTTTGTACAAGTTTCATGTTGCTGTGCTGCTTTAGCAGATGCTTCAACACATTAGATGTAGAATTGTTGGCGGCTGAAAGCTTTTTGCTGGTCGCACATGTTCTTTGCATCTCTGAGTGTGACACACTAGTCCTAATGACTGTGGAAAGAACGCCTCTCTCCATCGTTCTCCATTCTTCCTTAAGCTTTTAGGCTAATAGTTGACTTGAACAACATCAGGTGCCGCTGACCTGCCACGCAGTCACGCGTGTTATATTAATATGCAAATGAAACACAAACAAACAGATCCAACTCTGAACCCCCTCCAGAAGCGTCTCGGTCCTTATGTAAACAAATGTAACCTGGAATCCTAAACTCCAAAGCCGTGTCTCCTGTATGCATATTCACTGGGGGTTTTCTTTAAAACCATCCACAGACCTCTTTAATTTCTGTCCTACCAAACTTCTGCCATACCATTGCAGGATACAAAACATCAGCAGATTAAATATCATCACCATTTTCCGTTCGGCTTCCACCGTTTTTCAACCTTCTATCTGTTTTAACAAACTCCTCCTATCCCACGGACCCTGATCCTTAAATTAGTTTTGGTCTGTTTCATACCACACAATACTTCGACGATGAAAGCCAAGAAATTAACCCTACTCACTACAACTGAGTCCTCTGCCACACTTGCTGTTTGAGGAACAACTTGCTTGTCCCTCCTCATGTCATCTGCCTCACCACTTTTAACCACCTATTAAACAGCTTCAGCATATGAAGCTCCTCTGTTTGTCTCCCTGTATAGCTGCACTTAAGCTGATGATACACTGAGCAACTTTTAGAGCAATGGGGCTAGGCAATGTTGCCATCAATGGTAAAGATTAGTACCGTAATCCCCTTCCCCCACCACCCTCCCTGCACCCCCGCTGTCCATTCAAAACATAGTCGGACTTGCCACCAGCAACATTGCCCAGCAACATTGCTCAAAAAGTTGCCCCGTGTATCATCAGCTTAAGTGCATGCAATAAAACCTTCACGAGTAAAATACACCTGTCTGTAAGGTAAACAAGCAAAAAGGGTTCATTAAATCATCTCTGTCCTTAGTGTCACATCGTGTATGTTTTAAACTAGCACAGCTAACGCTAGCTCGGCATTAGCCAAATGTTAAAAACAAGCTGAATAGAAAGCTGTCTGTCTGGAGCACAGACTGGTCTGTAGTCTTAAAAACAAACCAGCCGCTCCTCCTTCTACCTGGGAACGTTACCTGCAGGCTGTGACTAACAGCAGAGAGGAGGAGGAACTTTTTTATTCTTTTTGAACATCCCTCAGTATTGTGATGTCAGATATTGAGTTTATTTATAGTGACTTTGCTGTTGTAAACATTAATGTTATTAAATTCTAATCCTATAAATAATTTAAAAACAACCAGGCAGTTAATATGCACACCTGAATGTATGTTTATTTATCGCAAGTCATACCTCATCTCAGTATATAACAACGTTATCGCACATTGAATATTTTCCTCACACCGTGCAGGCCTGGTCTTACCAAATAACCATCACCAAATAATAGTAAAGAATCACATCATTGAGCAGTCTCGATAAGGGTATCAAATATCTATCAAAATGAACGATCCCCATCCCTAGTTACTCTGCATGGAACCACCCTGGCCTCCAGCACCACTGTGAGGAATCCTGGGGTGCTTCTCAAGTCTCTTAATTGCATCCACGTTTCCCTCACTTGTCTTTTCCAAGCCAGGAGAGAAGGAACGAGGAAATATGTTTTTAGCGACATGAGACGTCCTTTCTTCCGAAGCGTCACGTGAAGCGACGCTGATCACAGCCGGATCAGCTGTCAGGCGGCTCTAACAGCTGGAGAGACTTTTAATGGAGTTTGTGTCTGAACACGTGCACTGTTCAGATACTAATAAAGTGTCAGAATCTCGCTGTAGCTGTTACCTGTTTAACAAACACCTGCACATGAAGAATGATAGGTTTCAGTGTGTCCTGCTCACAGGATCATTTCTCTTGATATTGTCTGCATTTATATTTATTGTTTCTGATCATAAATTCGTTATTGAATAACCCAGAATATGATCATGGTGTCTTTATTGGCTTTATGTTTAAGGGAAATTGAAATGATCGACACTCAGTTTTAGACTTTCAGTTTATTTCCTCTTCAGATATCCTTTAACACTAGTGTACTGCGTACATTTAATTTAGTCAAGTCAAATCACTCGTCACCGATCGATCACTGCTTTCCATTATAGCAATCCGACGCTTTTTTTTAGCGCAGCAGTTTTCATTCATACTTTCATCAGCTGATTTTACTCGCGGAGCCGTCGGCTGCTTTCATCAGATGCAGTAGGTGAGATCGGCTGGATGTGCGGATTTATTTTCCTTTGCTTGCTTCATTAGAGACTTTAGTGCAGTTTTTAGTGACTTGACCGACTCCTAACTTGTTTACTATTTATTGTCCTCTATTGGACTAAACACAGGAATGAGCAGCCTCACATGTGACTGAATAGAAGATGATAAATGATGTAAAACATGTTTCTTGCTGACAGACTCTCTGACTGTTGATGGGAGAAATAAAAGAAAAGTAAAATCATTCTAATAGCCTAAATGAAGAAAGTTGTGTGGGGCTTTTGTTGTTGACAGCCTACAATGAACTCAGATTTTAACCAGACAGTGAATCAATAAACAAATCAAATATAGCCTGCAGTTAAACTCGAGTGTATCACTTTGCAGTGATGCACTTAAGTTTTATGTTATCTGTCCTGATGCATCAGATCAGTCCGATCAGCTGCAGGGTCCAATCAATGTAACAGCTACCCAGTAAGGGGGCGTGTCGGTCAGTAAAAGACTTCCGCAAAGGATGTACTGGTGTATCCTCGCTCATAGCTCCTCAGAGTGCAAATAAGAGCTTTGGGAGGTCTGCAAGAGAGTGGAGTGAAACAACTTCCGGTTCAAGCGAGGGGCGAGGAAACGATAAATAAGCGACTGAGAAGCACCCATGGAGTTGTCTTTGATCAGACTCTTCAGCTGATCCAGAATGCTGCAGCACGTGTTCTGACCGGGAAAAGAGATCACATTTCTCCTGTCTTAGCTTCTCTGCATTGGCTTCCTCATCAACCTCATCCAATGCATGTTACTAACTCGACTTCTTCTTTCTCCTGCTGAAACCAAGTTGATCAGAGGAACAATGTGAATCTCCTCACAACTTTTATTTAAACTGCGAATCATTTAAAACAATTTGTTTAAAGTACTTTTCTTCGTACTAACACTTTTCTCTTTTATTGAGCAGATGTTAACTTTCACGTCTGAACCACTGACCTGGTTTTCAGTGTGAACTTGAGTTTGTAGTATTTGGTACATTCAGGTCCAGGTGGTGTAGGCTACATCCCCGTTTCTTCTGATACAACAGACAGTTGGACAGGTTGAATAAGAAGTTTTATTCTTTGTGCTATTGTTTGAAGCATCAGTTTTAAATCATGAAAATAATCAGAAACGTCAGGTGATTCAATGAAAACGAAACCTTCATCACTCTTCTTCACTCAATTTATTTCTTTTCTATATGAATCAGGCACATTGTCTCTGTCAGAGGCTCTACTCAGCAGCTGGCAGCTGATTGGACAAGGAGAGGGGCTTTTGTCTAGAGGACCAATCGGGAGAAGCCTTATCTTTGGAGCGTTTAAAACCATTTTAGTCTCAGCTGAAGAAAAAAATCTGAAAAAATCCTGTTAGTGAAGAGACGCTCCATCTGAACTAGTTCTACCGCCTCCTCCCCACCTGCAGGTCCTGGTCCTGGATCTGGTCCTTCTGGTCTCACTGGTCCTCCTGGTTCGCAAACACTCCAGCCTCCCAGCGGAGAGCACGCTGGCTTTTATGTCGAATAACTCGAGTTGACTCAACAACCTGAATACAGATGAGACAATGAGATAAAGAGTCAAAGAGACAATAAGATAAAGAGACAAAGAGCAAAGAGACAAAGAGACAAAGAGTCAAAGAGAGAATAAGACAAAGAGACAATAACATAATAAGACAATGAGAAAAAGTAACAAAGAGACAATAAATAATAAGACGATAAGAAAACGATACAAGACAGAGAGACAATGAAACAATGAGATAAAAGACAATAAGACAAAGAGACAATGAGACAATAAGACAATAAGACAAAGAGACAAGACAAGGACAATGGGAAAAGACAAAGAGACAATAAGAGAAGACAATGAGACAAAGCGACAAGACAGAGACAATACGACGAAGAGGCAATGAGACAAGACAGAGAGACAATGAAACAAAGCGACAAAGAGACAGACAGACAAAGGGGCAATGAGACAAGACAAAGAGACAATGAGACAAGTCAAAGAGACACAGAGACAAAGAGGCAATGAGACAAGACAGAGAGACAATGAGACAAGACAAAGAGAGACAAAAGGGCAATGAGACAAGACAAAGAGACAGAGAGACAAAGAAGCAATGAGACAAGACAATAACTTGCTGGTTAACAGGCAGAAAAGTTAAAGTCAGGCTGCACCTCGTTATTCACGTCGTCCACCGGCTGGATTCCTGCGTACTGAAATGAGAAACACCAGAAGAGAAACTGAAGTCAAACCGAGCTACTGATCAAATCCTGTGTTTCTTATAATTGTTTCCATTTCCCAACCCAGCTCTTCTTTGGGTCATTTCCAATATTATTCCTGTCAGTTGGAATAAAGTCTAGTTTACCTCAGATATCTGAACCGGTGAAGAACCTTTGCAGGGTATAATACTTTAAATTAAAGTCATCTGTGGTAATGAACAGATGTTTTTATTTACTGTCTGCACCCATGCTATATATTAAAGAGGAAATGTTTTTCTATTTTATGATTCATGTTCCTGGGTAGACATTTAGCTGCAGCTGGAGACAAACGTTATTGAAGGTCTCATTCAAAGGTCAAATCAAACTGTAAACATGAACCAAGAGGCCACAAATGGAAAATGAAGACATCCAGTGATGATGGAGACACACCAATAATAATAATCCTATTAATTGTGTTAGTTTAGTTTTAAGAAATCAGGACCAATAGGATCAATAAAGTATTTCTGATTCTCTTCTTGTGTTTCAGTTCATGCTCAGAGTTTGGACCTAAAGCGGTCAGACTTCAGTAAACAGGAACCATTTTTTTCTAAAAATGTCTAAGACTGAATAAGGATCATGAGATGGATTTTACCGTCAAAAAAAAAAAAGTAAAATGTTTATTCTGACAGGATGAAGCACTAAACCTCCAAAATAAGAGCCAGGATGTACTGATGACTCACTGAACTCTCCTCCAGCCTCAGCTGGATCTGTCTCTCCTCAAAGTCCTGCAGCAGAGTCTCTGTCAGACCTCTAAGAGGAGGGCGGACCGGCCAGACCACTGTGGGGGAGGAGTAGGAGTAACAGGAGGGGAGGGGGGAGGAGGAGGAAGGGCGAGAGGAGGAGGGGGGGGAGGAGGTGAGGAGGTCCAGGGCTGAGCGGTGATGAAGGAGATGGAGGGCAGACGAGCGGAGGAACGGGGAGATGGACTGGACACACTGACAGGTTTATCTGAAAAAGATAATAGATATAGGAGAGATATGTGACATGCTGTGATGTCAGCTGACCTGAAGCGTTGACCTCTGCTATTTCTGCGGATACGGATTTATACAAACTGCAGCTGGACCAGCTGAAGCTCAACTCTGAAGCTGCTGGACTCTGAAGCTGCTAGACTCTGAAGCTGCTAGACTCTGAAGCTGCAGGACTCTGAAGCTGCTGACTTTGAAGCTGCTAGACTCTGAAGCTGCTGGACTCTGAAGCTGCTAGACTCTGAAGCTGCTGACTCTTAAGCTGCTGGACTCTGAAGCTGCTAGACTCTAAAGCTGCTGGACTCTGAAGCTGCTGGACTCTGAAGCTGCTGGATTCTGAAGCTGCTGGACTCTGAAGCTACAGGACTCTGAAGCTGCTAGACTCTGAAGCTGCTGACTTTGAAGCTGCTAGACTCTGAAGCTGCTGGACTCTGAAGCTGCGAGAGTGATGCTGCTGGACTTTGAAGCTGCTAGACTCTGAATCTGTTGGACTCTGAAGCTGCTAGAGTGAGCTGCTGGACTGTGAAGCTGCTGGGTTCTGAAGCTGCTGGACTGTGAAGCTGCTAGACTCTGAAGGTGCTAGACTCTAAAGCTGCCGGACTCTGAAGCTGCTAGACCCTGAAGCTGCTGACTTTGAAGCTGCTGGACTCTGAAGCTGCTGACTTTGAAGCTGCTAGACTCTGAAGCTGCTGACTTTGAAGCTGCTAGACTCTGAAGCTGCGAGAGTGATGCTGCTGGACTGTGAAGCTGCTAGACTCTGAAGCTGCTGGACTCTGACGCTGCTAGACTCTGAAGGTGCTAGACTCTAAAGCTGCCGGACTCTGAAGCTGCTAGACCCTGAAGCTGCTGACTTTGAAGCTGCTGGACTGCTAGAGTGAAGCTGCTGGACTCTGAAGCTGCTGGACTCTGAAGCTGCTAGTGTGAAGCTGCCGGACTCTGAAGCTGCTAGACCCTGAAGCTGCTGACTTTGAAGCTGCTGGACTCTAAAGCTGCTAGAGTGAAGCTGCTGGACTTTGAAGCTGCTGGACTCTGAAGCTGCTAGTGTGAAGCTGCCGGACTCTGAAGCTGCTAGACCCTGAAGCTGCTGACTTTGAAGCTGCCGGACTCTAAAGCTGCTAGAGTGAAGCTGCTGGACTTTGAAGCTGCATGACTCTGAAGCTGCTAGTGTGAAGCTGCCGGACTCTGAAGCTGCTAGACCCTGAAGCTGCTGACTTTGAAGCTGCCGGACTCTAAAGCTGCTAGAGTGAAGCTGCTGGACTGTGAAGCTGCTAGATTCTGAAGCTGCTAGACTTTGAAGCTTCTAGACTCTGAAGGTGCTAGACTCTAAAGCTGCCGGACTCTGAAGCTGCTAGACCCTGAAGCTGCTGACTTTGAAGCTGCCGGACTCTAAAGCTGCTAGAGTGAAGCTGCTGGACTTTGAAGCTGCTGGACTCTGAAGCTGCTAGTGTGAAGCTGCTGGACTGTGAAGCTGCTAGATTCTGAAGCTGCTAGACTTTGAAGCTTCTAGACTCTGAAGGTGCTAGACTCTAAAGCTGCCGGACTCTGAAGCTGCTAGACCCTGAAGCTGCTGACTTTGAAGCTGCTGGACTCTAAAGCTGCTAGAGTGAAGCTGCTGGACTTTGAAGCTGCTGGACTCTGAAGCTGCTAGAGTGAAGCTGCTGGACTGTGAAGCTGCTAGACTTTGAAGCTTCTAGACTCTGAAGGTGCTAGACTCTAAAGCTGCCGGACTCTGAAGCTGCTAGACCCTGAAGCTGCTGGACTTTGAAGCTGCTGGACTCTGAAGCTGCTAGAGTGAAGCTGCTGGACTGTGAAGCTGATGGATTCTGAAGCTGCCGGACTCTGAAATAGTGTTTTTTGTCGATGAACCACCTGACTTAATTTTAAAATTGCATGCACACACCTTCTGCCTGTTGTGCCTGCAGTCAAAATTTTGACATTAGTAAAAGAGGAATAGATGACATATCTGACCCGACTCTAGATCAAAATGTTGTCTAATATTGATGAAAATTGAAAACGTTTCACATAAAAACCCTCAAATGATGCGAATAATGAAACATAACAAGAAAATACCGCCACTTAGCCCAGCTTTGGCATTTCCCGCTCTCTGCAATGGGATTTAGTAAATTACTAGTTTGAAACAAGCTAGTACTTGCTAAAAATTTAAGAAGGACGTTCTAACCTGTTGATGGATTTATGAAGAGGTGGTGCAACCCAGTCCCTGTAAGCACAACTTCAATCCAGCCTTGATAATGACTACATACCTGTTTTTACAGGTGGGTAGAACTGACTGATGGTCATCTTGGTTGCCTGTTCCACCAGAGTAGCTGGAGAAAAGAGCTGTCGATCAATTTCATTCCTGGCCTCCCTCCGCTCCCTGAGCTCCCTGAGCTCCTGCTCCCGTCTCAAGTCCTCCTCAATCTCCTTCTCGATGAAATCTGGAGCTCCTTGTCCTTTGGCCTGCAGGCCGGTAGATTCCAGGTTTTCCCTCCAGGACTGAGGCTTGGTCAAGGTCGTGTCACTGTGTGTTGGGGAGAAGGGAGAGGAGGAGGAACCGGAGGATGAATAAGTTTTTCGATATTGGTGAGAACCTCTTGCTTCTTGGCCCTTTGATACCCTTACAGAGAAGGAAGAACGAGCTGAACTCATTTGGCTGATGTACAACTCGGTTTCTTTGGGATGACGATGAGGGCAGCAAGGTGCTGGTGAGACTTTGGCATCTCGAGACTCAGACTGAGGTCTTTCTTCTGTCCTCTTGTCCTTGTCTCTTTGGTCAAACTTCCTCTCTACGTCCTCAAGCTCCTGTGGAGGATCTTGGTATCGTCCCAGGGTCTCTCCGTGCTGCTGATGTTCCTCCTTCTTCTCCTTCTCCTTCTGGATCTCACGCTGGATGATGAAGCTCACTCGGTTCTTCTCTTTGGCTTTGACAGCCGTGAGTGGAGATTGTAAACGTTTGGTTTTGATCTCGACCATTTCTGCTCTGCTGTCACTGTAATCACTATACAGCCCCCGAGAGCGTCGTAGGTTCTCCTCACGTTCCTGAACTAACCGGATCTCCCTTTCAACCGGGGTTTCATAGTTGCTTATGGACTTGCTAATCCTGTTCTCTGGCTGAGCGTTGTCATTGAACATGCCTTGCTCGCTGGTGTAACCACCACCCACCTCCACCGACAGCTCATCCAGGCAAGTGTCCAGGTCCTCAAACACACTGCTCTGTCGGCTGAGACTCTCCTCAGTCCTGCACACCATCAACTTTCTCTCTGGGTAGCTCTCATTTTCTGGTGGTTTAAAAAGCGTTTTATCGTTGCTTACCTCTACACTGTGGTTTGTCTCCACCAGCTTTGATGAGGACACATCAGAATCTGGCTGCAGAGACTTGTTCAGATGTGTTTTTGAGGACCTCGGAGGATTGAGGAGTGCAGTCAGCCGGTCCTGTTCCATCTTCAGGAACTGTTCCCGGGCAGTGTTGAAGTTGATCTGCTCCTTGTCTATGGTACTGAGCTCAGTAGGTTGGTGAGGTTCTGGTCTGGAGCTGACAGGGTTGTAACTTACACTGAAACCTTCTAGCAATTTGTTTGCAGATCTGCTCAGATCTAGATCCTCAAGTGCACTCAGCTGATCTTTGAATGTTTGGCTTTTCTTTGGTGCTTGGCTGTGAATGATCTCCTTCCGAAGCTGCTTCTCCTCTTCCTCCTGGACCACTTCAATACCATTGTTCAGATCCACTTTGTACTGCAAGTCTCCATTGTTCTCTGAGAACAGACTCTCCGGCTTCCTGCTGCTGGTGTAGGTCTGTAGTTTGAATCCTTTCTCCTCCTTCAGGGTCGCCAGCTGAGTCTGTCGCTGTGGTGAGACCATCCATGCTTCATTCATCTCAGCCTCAGGACTCATCGGATCCTCCACGAAGGAGTAGAAACCGCAGTGAGAGCCCAAGCTGCTGCTTGGACTGCTGGGGTTGCTTGAGGTACTGGGATGCCACTCATCACTGGTGTTCCCTACATCCTGTGACACTGCAACCTGCCGAGCCTGAACCACCACATCTGTGGCCCCGTCACCCTGCTGTGAGGAGACGACGACTGAGGATAGAGTACCACCAACGGAGATGATGTTTGAGGAGAAGACCGGCTCTTCCAGGTCAGGGAAATCGCCCCGGGTGGGGCCAGCGATGGTGCGCAGATCTGACGGTTGCAGCACGGGGGAAAGAGGCTTCAGTACCCACCTTCTCGGGGTGCTGTCCATGGCTGCTGGGGGTGCTATGGAGCCGGCGGGGGGTGGAGGTTCTGAGGGAGGAAGATGCTGAATGGAGCTTGATGTTTGGAAACTCTGACAAGTTAGAACGTCCTGCCGGTCGCCTGCTGAGAGTCTCTGAAACAACAGAAAAGACAGATCTCTTACTATGGCAACAACAGGCCCTCTGTTCCGCAGCACAGGAGTCATCTCTAGATGAGGTAAAAATATTAAGGACACGTTAACACGGCAACCCCTGTGTTATCACACAGGTGAGTCTGGCCTTTACACGAGGATCAGACAGACAGGTGAGTCTCCTATTAACGGATGAAAATACGTCTGAAGCAACCTCCAGTGATTAAAGTGATTAAGTTAATATTAGAAAAATCCAATCTGATGTGAATCAGAGGTCAAGTTTATTATACAATTAATTAATACAATTAAATATTAATCAGCAGGAAACTGAGACAGTTCACTACGATCTGGTATTTATTAACTGATGAAAAACACGAAGCACCGTGCTGATGTTATTACTAGAAAATAGTAAACTAATAATAATAAATTCATCTTTCCTTCTTGTTCTGTATTAAAGTCTAATCCATCATTATTTCAACAAACTGTTTAACTAACTAACAAATCTGCTCATCTTTTCTGCTTTCTTCATATTTTAACATCAACAAACGACTTTATTTTGTCGTCGTCTTTTTTATTTTTATTTAATGTAAATCAGTTTCAGCTGCTCTGGAGCTTCTCTCCTGCACAGACTCTTATTAACTTCATGTTTATCTCAGTGAATGCAGGTAAAAGTGTGTTTGTGTTGACTGTAAATGTCTTTGTGTATACAAATAAATAAATAAAACAAAATTTCATATCCACAAAGTAAATATTCATTATATTGCCAAGGGTTTGGGGTCACCTGCCTTTACATGCACCCTGTCTGGTTAAATATGAAGTTGGCCCGCCCTTTGCAGCTATAACAGCTTAACTCTTCTGGGAAGGCTGTCCACAAGGTTCAGGAGTGTGTTCATAGGAATTTTTGACCATTCTTCTAGAAGCGCATTTGTGAGGTCAGGCACAGATGTTGGACCAGAAGGCCTGGCTCACAGTCTCTGCTCTAATTCATCCAAAGGTGTTCTATCGGGTTGGGGTCAGGACTCTGTGCAGGCCAATTATGTTCTCCACACCAAACTGGCTCATCCAGGTCTTCATGGACCAGCTTTGTGCACTGGTGCGCAGTCATGTTGGAACAGGAAGGGGCCGTCCCCAAACTGTTTCCACAAAGCTGGGTGCATGAAACTGTCCTAAACGTCTTGGTCTGCTGAAGCATGAACAGTTCCTTTTAATGGAACTGAAGTGCCAAGCCCTGAAAAACAGCCCCACACCCCACCAAACTTTACACTTGGCACAATGCAGTCAGGCGAGTACCGTTCTCTTGGCAACCACCAAACCCAGACTCATCTATCAGATTGCCAGACAGAGAAGCGTGATTGGTCACTCCAGTGAACATGTCTCCACTTCTCTTATGTCCAGTGGCGGCGTGCTTTACACCGCTGCATCCGACGCTTAGCATTGCACTTGCTGATGTCAGGCTTGGATGCAGCTGCTCGGCCATGGAAACCCTTCCATGCAGCTCTCTACGCAGTGTTCCTGAGCTAATCCGAAGGCCACACGGCGTTTGGAGGTCTGTAGCTGTTCTTCTGCAACTTCTGCGCACTGTGCGCCTCAGCATGTGCTGACCCTGCTCTGTGATTTTATGAGGCCTACCACTTCGTGGCTGAGTTTCTGTTGTTCCCAATCGCCACTTTGTTATAACACCACTAACCGCTGACTGTGGAATATTTAGCAATGAGAAAATTTCACAAATGGACTTATTGCACAGGTGGCAGCCTACCACAGGACCACGCCTGAACTCACTGAGCTCCTGAGAGCGACCCGTTCTTTCACAGCTGTTTGTAGAAGCAGTCTGCAGCCGAGGTGCTTGGTTTTAGCCACCTGTGGCCATGGAGGTGACAGGAAGACCTGATCTCAATGATTCAGAGGGGTGTCCTAAAACATTTGGCATCATAGTGTAAATTAGATCCACAACAATGCAGCGACATAAAGGCTAATAATTATATGTAGAAGATAAAGTCTGGTTGTCTTTTATTTCTGATTTATTTCTTACTGTTTTTATAGACTTGCGTCTATGAGACATCTCATCAGATCTGAATTTAAATATCTATGTATTTCTAATCTGTATTATTAAACGATTCACTGAGATGAAACCAGAGATTAATCAGAAACATCTCCAACGTGTAATAATCAGCAGTGTGTTCAGATTCATCAGCTCATAAAACAACAAAGAACGCGGCCAAAGGTTAAAATACAAACCAAACTACTTCCTCCTTCAGTCAGAGGTCAAAGGTCACATGTTTTCTGGTTCAGCTTCTTTTAAATGTTTTTTTAATGGAACTCCTGAAAACACAGAAACCAGCCAGCGGGTTACTGTTCTGAACAATTCTCTCTAAATACTACAATACCCATGAGCCCTAGCTGCCGTTGCTATGGAAAAGAGGTGTGTGTGGTAGTGAATTCTCAACACGTTGCCATGGTTACTGAAGTCACTGAAGACTGCACCAGAATTTACAAGTAAATTCACCTTCTAAACTTTTCATCTTTTAGCTTCCAGCTGCTGCATGACAGAATTTAAAGCTCTGTGATTGTTAGAGAAATGCACCCTGGGAGTCATAGTTGACTTTTTATGACCACAGGATTGGTCATAGCTGTGAGGAGGAAGAGGGGGGCGAGGGGCTTAGTTTAGTTTTACATTCTTTTTAATTTGAAACATAAAACATCATCACAAAGAGCTCCGGATGCTCATCTTCTGCAGGTTTATAGATTCTGAGACTGAAGATGCTTCAAATGACTCCAGACAAGCCGTCTGTTCAGTTAGCTTTGTGTTAGCATCATAGCTCAGTGTGTCTGTGTGTCAGTGATAAGCCCCGCCTTCAGTCTGAATGCTGCTGTCAGCTGATAACCACAAACTCTGGCTGTTTATCAGACTGACAGAGAGAGAGAAGGTCAGAGGTCTGTCTTTCTGTCTGTCCAACACACGTCCTCAGACGGACATCTGAACATGTTAATGACTGAAGCGCCACCATCAGAACAAACTGCTGCTGAGTCTGTCTGATCGATACACAACTTTACCAAACTCCTCCTCAGTGAAATTAGATCAATAATTTATGACAGAAGAGACGAGTTTCTGAAGCTGCAGTCAAACATTCTTTCTTCATGTTGTTGTTTTTCAGAGATGATATTAGAGTTTTTATTATTAAGACGATTAGTTAAGATACTATTTGTTATGTTTCTCTTACCTGAGATCAGTTTCCTGTCATCAGCAGCAGAAACCCTTCAGACTGAATAATAACTGACTGATGTGACAAAGTTCAGCTTCTATCGTCCAATCAGAGACCCTGCCCACCACACACAGGCCCCGCCCACCACGCACTCACACACACAGTACTTGTGTACTTGAGAGGACATAACTCCCCAGCCTCGTAAACTGAAGCTCTTTCTGACCTTTGAACTAAACTGAAATATGACGCAGAGGAAACGTCCTTGTTCAATCACTCGAGCATTCTGGGAGATAAAAGCCTGAAACTGCTAAACTACACACAGAGAAGCTGCACCAGTCATAATATAAATACATGTAACATATCAGTTAACCGGTACAAGCAGCAACCTGGGTCCTGGTCAGGGTCCTGGTTCTGGATCGGCCCTCTTCACTAACAGTAACTTACACAGTGATGTTTGTTTGTTAAATGTTCTGTTGCTCGACATGTTTCTTCATTTTATGTGACTCTGCATTTACAGTTCTGGTTTCTGTTTAATTCAACCTGTCCATGGAAATATTCTATTAAATTATATTGATAATCATATTCTTGTCTATAATCAGAAGCCCTTGTGTGCTGTCAGTATAAAGATACATCATCTCCTGTGGAACCAGGTTCTCTCGATCTCTGAGCCCCCCCCCCCCCACACACACACCTTCTCTGACACCAACCGGTCGAGGCAGACACACTACTTTACATACAACTATATATATAGTGTTGAGCAGTAAAACGTTGTATTATGTAATATTAAATAATATAAACAACTATTGTAAATTTCCTCAACAGTAATAATATTACTGTTACTAATCGAAGTACCACTGTGTTACTGCATAACCAGAAAGCCACTTGTTTTGTTGTCCTTGGCGTGCTGAATCCTGTTTCCTGTGTAGGGGTACTAGTTTTCCCAGACCTGCGGTTACTTCTGGCCCCTGTAATGCAGCAGCAGTCGGACTTTGATAAGCTGCTGCCGCCTCCTGTGCCTGTCGACATGCAGCCACAGAACTACAACAGCCTTTTTTACTCCAGAGCTGCAACTGACTTTGTGCTGCAACACCCTGGCGGCACAGCAAGAGGGTCCCAGGTTCGAACCCCGTTAGTCTCATTCCTTCCTGTGTGGAGTTTGCAGTTTGCTAAACCTATGTCTGAGTGAGTTTCCTCCTTGTGCTCTTGTTTCCCCCTAACATGATGTTAGGTTCTCCAGTCAGTGCCATTGACGACCTGGGTACGGGTTAAATGCAGAGACTGAACTTCATGTTTAGTATGTGACAGAACCTTACCTGACTCTGCTACACAGCAGCATCCACCTGCTTCTGTCACAGAGCCACTATTCCCTCTGGTATCTCCCACACTGATACAATAACACCCAGATTCTCCTGTCACTGAACTGCAGCTGGCATCCCTGGTTCTTCCTGAGCTGCAGCAGCTGTTGCCAGCTTCCAGCCCCACTGCTCTGTCGACGGTCTTTGTTTCTGAACTCCAGCCATCTGACTCTGGTATCCTTCAGATGTTGTCCATCCTCATTGCCGGTGTTCTGACGATCTGTGCTGCCTTATCAAAAAATGCTACCGTAGCGCAAATCCATAGCAGACTATTGAGTTGCTCTGCGCTCTCAAAAAATGCTACCTTATGCGTTTCCTTTTCCAACGCTCCCAGTATTATGACAACTTCTGTTCTTTGATTATATTCTAACATCATTTCAGGGGCAGCGTATTCTGACTAATATCCCCCATCAAATAAAGCTCCCACTGCAGAATCATTTTATATCACCCCACTGCTCACTCCATGTGCACTGTACAGAGATGGGGAGCATGTTGAAATACTGTATTAAGCCATCTTTATTTAAGATATCAGGGGCAGCGTATTCTGATAGAGTAATAATGATTATTTTTGATATTGCTGACAAAAGACTTCTTTCCGGGGGCGCGGCGTGCTGTCGACCCTGTGCTCACCGTTTGTCTGTTTTTTAAAACGTTTTTTATCTGCCAAAATAGCATTTTTCGTCATGAAAATCGCTTTACTATGGATACTACTTTGCCTATCAGCATTTGGAACTGGGGATTGTTTATCAGGCCGTCAAGACTACCTCATTTACACCCATGAGCACCTGCTCTCCATATAAGCAATGAGTGTAGCTCCACCAACTCTCCTGTCGATTGCATGGAAATCCGACGGCCTGCTGAATGGCCAGCAGGGAAGAAGAAAGCAAAGAAAAAGCGAGGCTCAAGGGGAGGTGTGAGGCACTGACTTTGGAGAGACGCGGCAATAGATTCCCATTGCCAGTCATCACTCTGACCGATGATCGGTCGGTAAGCAACAAACTTGATGAACTGGCGTTAAGAGCAGAACATGACTGTGAATTCAGACAAAGCAACCTGCTGTGTTTGACAGAATCATGGCTTAAAAACTATCATGACACTCCAACTCTGGCCGGGTACACTACCATAAGAGCAGACAGAAATTAGTGTAGTTCACCCAAATCAATCGGAGGGGGGTCGTGTTTATTTGTTGACAATCGTTGGGCTTGGGAGCAATCGTTCGGGAGCAGGTGTGAAATATTGACTGTATCCTTTCAACCATTCTACCTCCCGCGAGAGTTTGGTCAAATTACTATTATTCTCGTGGATGTGCCTGGACCGAATGATGCAGCAGCGGGGGAAAAAATAACAGAGTTATAATGATGCACTTGCCCGCTCTGCTGATCAGCCTGTCTTTGTCCTTGGGGACTTTAACTCATGTAACATGTCTACACATCTGCCCACTGTTCATCAATAAGTTGACTGTCCTACACGGTTAAATCGGACCCTTGACCGCTGCTACGGAAATATCTCTGAGGCATATAAAGCAGTGTGTAGACCACCTCTAGGGAAATCCAATCACAATATAATTCATCTCCTGCCTAAATATAAAGCTATTCTCAAAAGGACGAAACCAGTTATCAAGCAGATACAGATGTGGTCTGAAACAAACAAAGATCAACTCAGAGACTGTTTTGACAACACAAATTGGGACATCTTCTTTGAATCATGTCTGGATGGGAAGGAACTCACGGACACTATAACATCATATATTAAGTTCTGTGAGGACTGTGTATCTGAAACAAAGACTATCAGAATTTTCCCAAATAATAAACCCTGGGTTTCCAAAAAATTTAAAACCTGCCTGAATGAAAGAAAGATTGCCTTTTGTTCAGGCAACATGGAACTAGTGCAGGAAAAAAGGAAACAACTAAGGGGGGATTTCATTAAGGAAAAAATTCAGTATAAAAACAAAATAGAGAGTAAATTCTTCATTGGGAATATAAAACAGGCTTGGGAGGGCTTAAACATCTTAATGGGAAAAAGTTGCAGTAAGGGTGACAGTACTGTAGTTTGCAGTCAAAGTCTTGTAGATGAAATGAATATGTTCTTCTGCAGGTTTGATGCTGTGGATGATAAGGGTGAGTGTGATGACATCTGTAAAAATCTTCCTATAGGCGCACCAATATTTATTACAGAAGATGCTGTTGTCAAAAGCCTTAATAAAATAAAACCAAATAAGGCCGCTGGCCCAGATGGCCTGAAAGCCTGCTTACTTAAAGATTGTGCCCCACAATTAAAAGGTGTCTTTTCAAGGCTTTTTAACTTTCTTCTGGTTGCAGGTGTACCCTCGTCTTGGAAATTTTCTTTAATAAAGCCCATACCTAGAAAGCCTGGTGCATATAAGCCTGAAGATTTCTGACCTATAGCTATCACCTCCATATTGTGTAAATCAATGGAGAGAGTTCTGGTAGATCTCCTGACCTCCCAAATAACCACCATGTTAGATCCGTTGCAGTTCGCCTATAGAAGTGAAAGGGGGACTGACGATGCCGTGCTGGTCCTTTTAGACTCTATTTCAAAACAGCTTGCACCCCCCAATGGGCAAGCTAGAGTTCTATTCATAGACTTTAGTGCAGCATTTAATTCTATGAAGCTACATATTCTCCTGCAAAAACTAGCCAATATTAAGATAGATAAGGCCTTGGTTCTTTGGATCAGAGACTTTCTTTCCTGTCGCCCTCAGAGGGTATGTGTAAATGGCTTTTTGTCAGGAGTGCATACTACTTTCCCCTGTGCTTTTTTCTCTATTCACAAATGAATTTCCATAAATAATAGTACCGTTAAGGTGATAAAATATGCAGATGATGTGGTCTTAGTAGGAATCTTACAAAAAATGTACCCCTCTGGTGAGGCCTCTTATTTAGCACATGTAACGGCCCTTGAAGCATTGTGCAAAGATAGCGAGCTAGAAATCAATGTGGCAAAGACAAACAAGCTAATCTTTTGCAATAAAGAAGACATAACAACAGAGCCAGTTGTACTTAATGGTCAAGTAGTTGAAACTGTGGGAACTTTTAAGTATTTAGGCACGGTTCTTGACAACCATTTGAGTTTTATAGATAATACAGATTATATTTTTAAGAAATGTTCACAACGACTTAATCTCCTCAGAAGACTGAACTGCCTGGGCTTTAGTGCTCAGACTATTGAACTAGCATACATCACACACATTGAAAGTGTTTTAACCTTTCATCTCTCTGCTTGGTTTGGTCATTTAAATTGCAAGCTTAAGAACAAGCTTAACAGGATAGTGTTAATGGCTAGTAAAATAGTAGGAAATCCTCAAAAACATCTGACCCAAATATATACTGACAGAATGAGAAAGAAGGCTAGAAAAATCACTACAGACAGCACTCACCCTCTTTCTAGCCAGTTTGAGCTTCTGAAGTCTGGGAGGCGCTTCAGGGTGCCTCTTGCAAAAAGTACTTTTAGGAAATCTTTTGTCCCAAATGCTATTGGTATCCTGAACCAAACCAAGTAACTACAGCAAATTAATTATTATCATGATGTATTTAAAGTACATTTATTTGTATGATATTTTATATTGTTTTTTGTGTTTTATTTTTTTATTTCCTTTACTCTGCTTGATGTTGTTTGAATGTTCATTTGTATTGTATGTCTTGGTGAGCCAAAGAAAAATTTCCATCTCGGTGGACAATAAAGATTTATTAATTAATTCATTTATTCATTAATCAGCCACTGTCTCGACGGTATGCCCAACAGCATGGTTGCGCAGATTTATGGGCGTGGAAACAGTCCACGCTTGTGGGTCATACGCACGTGCAGAACCGCTAAGTAGCACATCTTGAGAGGTAGCATAAATCGACAGAACACCGGCCTCCCGCCCGGCCTCCAGAGGGTCTCCGTCTGTGCATCCCTGTCCAGGTCATCCTCCGGACTTGTTCACCCCCTTTGTTCAGCACCTCGGCCTTCTGCCTGAGTTTCCCTGTTTTGCCAAGGTTCCGGCCACAGCTTGTGGTCCCCTGCTCTGCCCGTGTCTGGCCCTCTGTTTTTGTTTTGCGGCCCCTGGACACCCAGAAATCCCACCCCTGACCTCCCTCAAAAATATTGTTTCGCTGTTGTGATGGTGAGCTGCTGCTACCCTCTTGTTGAAGCCATACTTCAGATTGGTCATACTAAATTATTTATGATTATGTTTTTGTTGTGACGCAGGCGACGTGGTTGTTGATTTAGGGACCGCTGATCAGCTGCTCACAGGGGGTGGAAAGGCAAATCATTTTCAACCACAGAATGCAGCATTATTTAGCGTGAATTCTTTGGATTGCGGAAAAGAAATGAATGAATGCGCGTGGATTTACAGACCGCTCCCACTCCTCTGATGGTCAGACACTGAACTCACCCACAGGTATCTGATATCTGACATCACTTCCTGTCTGGGCTTTGAGGTGCATTCCCTACTCAGGGAATTACCCACAGTTCATAGTGTTGTGACGTTAAACACGGGGTTACCAGGGGAGGCTGGAGGCATTAAAAAAGGTAAACAAACATGGAAGGAGCAACTAGAAGGAAAAATCAGTTTACGGGACAGCAAACCCGTCAGTGCCTCGGCCCTGAAGGAAAACAAGTCAAATAAAAGGTCCCAAACCCACAACGGTCCATAGTGTGTTCTAGCTTCCTCACAATAATGAGATTCTCCACAAAGTGCTGTCCCATTTTACTGTTTCAGACCCTGCAGCCTCTCGCACGCATTCACCTGACCAGGTGATTTCACCTGAGTCTGTCAGGCTTCAGCTTTCGGCTTAAGACTCGAGTTAGAGACACAGACTCGAGTCCGACTTAAGTCGCACACACAGTGACTTCAGACTCGACTCGGACTCAAGGTTCAGGACTCGTGAACAATATTTATTTTTAGGAAGCGTACGATGAGCGTGCCGTTATTCCATCCCTGCGCTGCCTATAACCTGCCTACGTAACACGTAGTATCAGCTGCACGACGGCACGTGAGAGAGGACAACAAACAGCGGCAGCTGCTGAGCCGTTCATCATAAACTTTGGCTTTAAAACTTCATACAACAAAGTAGGTTAGTAACCTGGGGTGAGTAACATGTTTAGCTCAGCATTGGCCATCTAACGTTAGCTTGCTTCTTGCTTCAGCTACGACCTACGAGAGGTTAACTCCGACTGTCGTTCGTTATGAAAAGATGAATGAGCGTTTGTTTAGTTGCGGTGGTTGATTAACATAATTATTTACGTTCCGCTGGCTGCAGTCACGTTAACGTTACCACAAGAGACTTGACTTGGACTTGTGAGCATCTCTGGGTTTCAGGGTTTAGTCTTCAGGGTTCAGGCTGGGATTGGGTGGTTGATAACCTGAGAGGTTTTTCAGGATTCCCTTCAGTTGTTTTAACCCTTAGAAATTCAGTTTGGGATATTTCTTCATTGGATCAGAGGATTGATGAAACCAAACAGTAAACTGGTGTCCCGCCCGTTCAGAGTGCTTCACACACTGATGGCACCGTCAGCGTCTTGCTCAAGGACACAGCTACATGCAGACTGGAGGAGCCGGGATCGAACCGCCTGTCTGACAATTATTGGGCCACCTGCTCTAGCTCCTGAGCCACAGCCGGCCCAAAAAGTCACACTTACATGTTTCATCGAAAAATTTGTGTATTTATTGTTGTTGTTGTTGTTGAAAAAGTCTCACCTTGATGTCGTGATCCAGACTGTGACAGAGAACCTGCCACGGAGGAGTGTACCTGAACATCCTGGTTTCAACTTGATATGAATGGTTCCTACTGGTTTTGGTCTGTATGATGACGATGATGATGATGACGATGATGAGGATGTCAGTCAGACCCTCAGCCAGCAGGAACCAATCACCATTAACCCTGAGAGAGACCAAGAGAATAGCTGAGATCTTCATGAATGTCTCAGTATATATACAGTATTTATGTATAGTATTTATATACACACACATATATACATATATATACACATATATATATACACACACACACACACACACACACGTATACATACATATATACACACATATATCCAGGGCAACCTGATGACAAATGGGCTACTGGAACAAGACATTCATGGACTACAGCAGAAAATGGCGTACATCAGCTCATTGGTCTCGGTTATGGCTTTAGTAGGGATAGTATGTAGTGCTGTGTCACATCTTCTAGCAGACTTTCAGAGGGTACTATGTCACTTAGCCTTGGCAATCTTGGTCATTGTACTTGGGGGTCCAGCTTGGTTATGATCTTCAATCATAAGTCAGTCGCCCTTGTGTTGAGTGATTCTGTACCATAAAGGCTTGTTGTTATCGGGGCTTGGGGCCCAATCTCTGAGTGTGGGGATGATGATAACATCTCCCTGCTGACCTGTCGTCCTGGCTCCCCCTTGCCGTAGCATATTTGTTGTACCTCATCAGTCTCTAGTTGTGGTTGGGTGCTGCTGTTTGCCGTATGTTAGAACACTGAGCTGGAAGTGTTGATGATGGGTTTCGAAGCATCCATATATCCCATAGTCTCTGCATATAACCCCTCTCACTGGGATTGCTTGTATAGTAGCATTGCATCAGATCCATGTTTTCTGCTCTAGTCCATGAATGTCTTGTTCCAGTAGACCATTTGTCATCAGGTTGCCCTGGTTATATATATACACACACACACACACACATACATATATATATATATACACCCACAATATATACATACATACATATATATGTGTATATATATTTACTGAGATGTATAAATAATATATACTGTATATACTGTATATAATAAATTGAGTTTCTTGATATTATTTTATCCCAAGAAAACGTTTACTTCACTTTAAGAAAATAAATATTTTAACTCTGTCTAATCAGAGTCACAGATGAAAAGTAATCAGTGATGTAAACACACCAACGCCGTTTAGTTGTTCACTTTTGGCGTCTCTATCAACAGAGCTGTCAATCACAGCAGGAGTGCCAGCTTCGTCCAGTCATGTTGTCTGCATGGTGGAGACAACATGTTTGAACAACCTGATCAATAAATTCATCCACCAGCTGATCAGAGACCAGGTAGGTGATGTCATGATGTCACACAGGTAAGAACCAACAGAATAAACAGAACTGGACTCACCCTGCAGGCTCTGCTCCACCAGCTGATGGAGGACTGATCCACAGAGACCGAGTGTGTGTTGCTGAGCAGTAGAATTTGTCAGGAATGTTGCTGACCAGCAGAAACACACACACAGTCAGTATTTGATCAGGGTCCAAAGCTACAATTGTTCCAGTCCTCCAGAGTCCGCTTGGGCTGCAGACTAGACTGCTCTGAAATGACCCACAATGCACAACGATGCAGATGTGACGTTGTAAAACAACAACCACTAAAATAATAATATGGACCATATTTCTTTTTGAAGACTTTTGCTTTATTGTTGATGCAGCGAGCTCTCATGATGTTCAGACGGTTGAATACTTTGGGTCAGTTTGTGTGACATCAGGTAAACCCACAGCAGGGGGGTCCAAATCCGTCCCCGAAACAAAAACATTCGGTCCCCTGAGCGAAGCTGCAGTTTGCATCAAATAACGACAACAAGATGCACATCAGAGACCTGGACTGGGTCCAGGTCTCTGATGTGCGGTCCAGGCCTGGGCTGGACCGGGTCCAGGTCTCTGAGCCTTGCAGTGCAACCAGTTTCAGAACATAAAACTTAAACACAGTGATGTCATACAGGTGAACACACACCTGCGAGCCCACGCTGACCTCTGACCCGCAGGTGTGGGCCTGAGCTGAGAGCAGATCTGTTGCTAAACGACACAGCAGCTGCACACGGCGCTCTGGATGTATTGATTAAGGCTTTGTGAATTTTTAGATGCTGCTCATAATCTCATCGTGCCAGAAGCCTCAGGACGCCTCAGGACGCCTCAGGACGCCACGGTCCGTCCGGTCAGGTGACTTGGAATTCGCCTCTCAGAGGACAAACTTTTGAGTTCAGGACAAAATGTTCCAGTGCTTCTTTGACACAAACGAGGACAAACTGATGTGTCTCTTCTCGTCCTCACTGGTGTCTTTCAGTCGGCCATCTTTGTTGTGTTGTCATCGTGGCATCCATCAGATCTGTTGATGGAGACATGCAGCCGTTTGATCCTGACGCGTGTCCGTCAGTGAGGACGTCTCGCCGATTCAGCTCCATCGATTCAAACAACTTTTAAACTGGGAAGGTAAAGCGAGGAAAAAGAAAGAGTGATGATAGCTTCTTAACATGACCACAATGACCACATGGACCACAATGACCACATGGACCACAATGACCACATGGACCACAATGACCACATGGACCACAATGACCACATGGCCACATGGACCACAAGGACCACAATGACCACATGGACCACAATGACCACAAGGACCACATGGACCACAAGGACCACATGGACCACAAGGACCACATGGACCACAATGACCACATGGCCCACAATGACCACATGGCCCACAATGACCACATGGCCACATGGCCCACAATGACCACATGGACCACAATGACCACATGGACCACAATGACCACATGGACCACAATGACCACATGGCCACATGGACCACAATGACCACATGGACCACATGGACCACATGGACCACAATGACCACAATGACCACATGGACCACATGGACCACATGGACCACAATGACCACATGGACCACATGGACCACATGGACCACAAGGACCACAATGACCACATGGACCACAAGGACCACAATGACCACATGGCCACATGGACCACAATGACCACATGGACCACAATGACCACATGGCCACATGGACCACAATGACCACATGGACCACAATGACCACATGGCCACATGGACCACAAGGACCACAATGACCACATGGCCACATGGACCACAATGACCACAATGGACCACAATGACCACAATGGCCACATGGCCACATGGACCACAAAGACCACATGGACCACAATGGCCACATGGACCACAATGGCCACATGGACCACAATGGCCACATGGACCACATGGACCACAAAGACCACATGGACCACAATGACCACAATGGCCACATGGACCACATGGACCACAATGACCACAATGACCACATGGACCACAAGGACCACAATGACCACATGGACCACAATGACCACATGGACCACAATGACCACATGGACCACAAGGACCACAATGACCACATGGACCACAATGACCACAAGGACCACAAGGACCACAATGACCACATGGACCACAATGACCACATGGCCACATGGACCACAATGACCACATGGCCACATGGACCACAATGACCACATGGACCACAATGACCACATGGCCCACAATGACCACATGGCCACATGGACCACCATGGCCACATGGACCACCATGACCACATGGCCACATGGACCACAATGACCACAATGACCACATGGACCACAATGACCACATGGACCACATGGACCACAAGGACCACAAGGACCACAATGACCACATGGACCACAATGACCACATGGACCACAATGACCACATGGCCACATGGACCACAATGACCACATGGCCACATGGACCACAATGACCACATGGACCACAATGACCACATGGACCACAATGACCACATGGCCACATGGACCACAAGGACCACAATGACCACATGGACCACAATGGCCACATGGCCACATGGACCACAAAGACCACATGGACCACAATGACCACATGGCCACAATGGCCACCAATGACCACATGGCCACAATGACCACATGGACCACAGTGACCACAAAGACCACATGGACCACAATGACCACATGGCCACAATGGCCACATGGACCACAATGACCACAATAGCCCACAATGACCACATGGCCACATGGACCACAAAGACCACATGGACCACAATGACCACATGACCACAAGGACCACAATGACCACAATGGCCACATGGACCACAATGACCACATGGCCACATGGACCACATGGACCACAAAGACCACATGGACCACAATGACCACAATGACCACATGGCCACATGTTTAATGAACAGATGAAACTGGATGCAAGTTTCTGTCTCTCTGCCTGTCTTACTGCACAATCATGTTGAGTTGGCTCTCAATCAAGAAGCAAAAGTATGTCATGTGATGTGGTGGAGGTGAAGGAGGTGGAGGAGGTGAAGGAGTCTGCAAACACAAACACAGAATCAGTTCCTTTTGTAGTGAGTCGACCCGTCAGGTCAATTTTATTGTCTTTTAGAAAAAAAAGCTGAAAAGACAAACAGGAAGTTGTCAAATAAATACAGAATTCAGTGTTTCATGTTTGTAACAAGGGCGAGATTAATGACATCTCAAGACTGCATGGCTAATGCTAATGCTAATGCTACCGCTAATGCTAAAGCTAATCAAATGGATGGAGGCGGCACAAGTGGAAACACGAGGAGTACAAAAGTAAAAATAGAAAAAAGTAAAGAAAGGTTTTAAAAAACAGGAGGATGAAGAAAGAGGAAATGATGTGATGTTAGAGGCGGGGCTAAGGGCAGTGGGTGGGGTTAAGTTCCTGTAGTCCTGGAAAGTCTCCGTCCTTTACTTTTATATTATTATATTAGGTTTCAGAGCGGCGCCCCCTGCAGGATCACATGATGCTGCAGCACTTACACGGCTGCTTCTCCTTCTTCATCTCCACCGCTCCTCCCTTCTCCTCCTTCACCTCCCCAGCAGTCTCCCCGTTGTTTGCCGTCATCGTCTGCGGAGGTTTTGTTGAGGGCGGCAGGGCAGTGGAGGCGGGCAGAGGAACGCCGGTGTCCTTCTTCCCTTCGCCCGGAGACGTTTTCCCATCAGTGTCGTCGATGAGGACCAGCTCGGCCTTCACCGTCCCCTGCAGACCCAGAACCTTCTTGGTCTCGTCCTCGTCCTCCACGCTCTGATAGCCCATGAACACCATGGTGACGGGGTTCTCTGCGCTGGCCTCGCCCATGATCGGCTCGCTGCCTGTTTTGGCCTCCAGCCCGGTGATCTCCGGAGGCGGCGGCTCAGGACCCGCCTCCTCCTGGACCTCCGCTGTGGGGAGAGAGGTCACCGTGGCGACGGTCTGTGACATCATCGAGGCCTCGTCGGCTTTGTGGATGAGCTCTTCGACCTCGGAGAAGCTGAGCAGTTGGACGCCATCTTCACCGTTCATCTTGTGGACCACTGGGAGACAAAGAGAGACCTAGTTACACCTGACCTCCGGCTGAAGGACCAATTGAAACAGACTATTCTCCTGCTATTTTGTGATGTCATAACATACTGGAGGACACCTGTATGTAACTAACATCCTCCTCTCTCCTCCTGACAGTCAGGTGAGTTTGTTTGTTGTCTCATTTGATATGAAGCTTCAATGTTAGGTACATGAAGGACAGGGGAG
>NW_024044237.1:37813918-37838971 GCF_014851395.1 Micropterus salmoides
GAGAGAAGGAGAGGGGAGGAGAGAGAAGGCAGAGGAGGAGAGAAGAGCAAGGAGGAGAGAGGAGGAGAGAGAAGGAGAGGGGAGGCAGAGGAGGAGAGAGGAGGACGAATCCCTTTATTAAACATTGAAGCCAGAACAGAAATTCAACTCACTGACGTCATCACAAGAATAAAAAAACAAAAAACAAAAAACAAGACGAACACACACACACACCACACACACACACACACACACACACACACACAACACACACACACACACACACACACACACACACACACACAGCGACCGAAAGCCTGGATATTGTCCATCATCACATAATTTGCATGCTCCACCCTCAGTCGGGTATTGAGCAGCCCCTCCAGGACCGGCACTCTCAGCCCGGTTTCTACGAGTCAGCCAGATGGTCATCTTTGCAGAACCAGATGAAAAGTTCACCAAAGTGTGCACAAACATCTTCACTGTATTTTGGGGCCAAATATAAACAAACTAAAAGAAAAAGTCTCCCCAGCAAAAGTGCTGACAGACAAGGACACTGAACAAGTAAGTGTACCAGGGTCACTTCTCCCCCAGCTCTAGGTCCAGGTGTGCTCTGGATCGGTTTGTAGCCATTGGCCCGTGTCCAACTCTCCACTGGAGGTCTGCTGTCCACTTTTCAATCGGCAGCTTGTCCAGGGTCCGCCAGCTGCCTTTGGGGAAGCATCTGGACCAAAGAAGTCAGTCCACCTGGACTCCTTCAACCCTGCCAAAGAGCGCAGGTTCAGAACCTTAACGCACATTTGGTAGACTGCTTTTCTTCCCACAGCTTGAATCTTGTCCAGGTGGGGGGTTGTGAAGGACAGCAGCTGAGCTCCTTCCTGCCACTGATCAACAGGGAAGGGAAGCTGTACTCACACACTCTACTGGTCACACAGCGCACGAATCTCCGTGAAAGTTCTTAGGGACTGTGGCAGGGCAGCACAGACCTCCACAAGATCCAGGATAGATGTGATGCTGCTGCTGTCCCTCAGGGCCTCCACAGCTGTTACCGTCCTCCTCATCAGATGGCCCAGGTTTGTGCAGCCTCCCTCTCAGGCTGGCAGACTGCAGCATTTGTTTATGAAGCTGTTAAAAAACAAAGGTTCCTCAAACACCCACATGCCAGGAATCTCATTTGTAGCCCGTGTGAACTTAAAAATCTGCCATGCCTGCAGCACAGAGCTGGAAAATGCCCAGTAAGGTCCACATACTGGGATTGTAAGAGGAAAAGATGTTTATCCCAACCGCCCGGTCCTCCTCAGCAGCAGATGAGCTGTCTCAATCCAACCTGTGCCCCAGCTGTACAGAAGCCTTTGCACAGTCTGGAGTCTAAATTAGGTGATTTTTGACTGGATGTTGATCAGTCCCTGCCCCACTTCAGCCAAAGGCAGGTAAAGGACTCCTGGCTGGACCCGGTGCTTACCAGACCAGAAAAAGTCCAACATGGTTCTCTGCACGTCCTCATTCAGGCCTCCTGGTGCACCAGAGCGAAGAGTCTGTGCAAGAGAGCCAAGGCAACCAAGTTACTAACAACCAGTACTCCCCTACATGAGAACTGGGGTAGCAACAATTTCCATTTAGACAACCGAGCAGTCCTTAACTCCCTCACAGTTCTTAGTTTGAAAGCCCTCCGTGCCCCAAAAAACACTTTCAGCCCCTCTTTTCCCCACTCAAGACCCCCGAGGCAGACTGGGCACCACCAGTTGGATTGGAATGTCTTTGCAGCCTCTCTCTGTAAAATCCAGGTGAAAACAATCAGGTGAGTCCTGAACCATCCCTTAGTTATGCTGCTATAGGCCTAGACTGCCGGGGGATTTCCCAAGATGCACTGAGCTCCTCTCTCCTCTACTTTCTCTCCCTCTGTATGCAACCTCATCCCATTATTGCATGTTACTAACACAACTTCTCCCCTTTCTGGTAGTCTTGTGCTTTCTCGTCTCTCCTCTCTCCTCCTATCACTTCCTGCAGGTTTTCTGGCTCTGGAGCTGTGGAGTCTGGATCTGCATGGGGTCTGGGTCTGGATCTGTGCTTGCAAGCTTCCTGCTGCCCTGCTGGGTCTCAGTTCTCACACAGAGTCCGGTCTGGATCCATGTGAACAATTATTTCCAGGATGTCCTTAAGTCTGCTCGATAAGGCCCTGGTAAGCACCTTATAGTCTGTAAGAGGAGGGCCACCAGGCAGGGAAGCTCCACGCAGGTCATCTGCTTCCTCTGCGCCACAGAACTTTCCAGGTTAAAGAAGAAAGAGCTTGGCGCATCCATGTCCTTTAGCCGGAGGAAACGAGACCTGACCAGAGCTCCCTTCACTCTCTCTTGCAGTAAGGAGCTCAACTCCAACAATTTTTTTCAAAGGAGTTGACACACAGTTGGATCGGAATGTCTTTGCAGCCTTCTTAATGTTGGCTTCAAGCTCCTGAACTGCTGACAAAGTGATGGTCAGTGAACCCAACTGGACATATGTTACTGTGCACTAATCTGGAGCTGAGACTCTTGGAAACAAAGATCCTGTCCAGTCTAACTGCACTCACCCTGTTGTTGCTGACCCTCACCCATGTGTATTGTCTGCACTTTTTAGCAGTTTTTCATTTAGTAGCTTTTCTCAGAGTTGTTCCATGCTTTTTTAGGCAGAAGCATTTCTTTTCATCTAAGAGGTCAAAGCCTACCAGCTTTGTCAGGACAACTAATCTGATGAACTTGTCCTTGTCTTTGTAGTCTTTTACCCTTATAGCTAGAAACTGATTTATTTCCTCTAAAGAACAGAGATTAATGCTTCTGTTTCACCAATAGATACTGTACCTGACTCATTCATGTCTTCTCCCTGACATGATACCAGACTGTTGACTCCACCATGTCCTACATTGTGTTCTTCAGTGTGTTCTTCATTGTGCTCCCTGCCTCTAACACTTGTTGAAGCTGCTTCCTGAACATTTTCTCCATGCTATGAGTCTCTTGTATCTGCAGACTGAGAACTACTCAGGTTCTCTGCAGCCACAGAAGTCTGTTGGATCTCAGGTTGGCTATCTCTGTCGTGAGAATAACAATAGAGATAGATAGAACTGTGGGCCGGGCAGGACCAGCATCCTCCGCCCCATCGTGAGCGGAGCATCAGTGCCGTGAGTCGCCACCTGCTGCTTGTGTGTACACGCAAAACTTTTGTCTCCCACATCGCCACACTCAAAACATTTCAGCTGTCCTGAGCAAGCGTACACTTTGTAAGAGCCATCACCGTGCTTCACTCTGAACGACACCTCAAGTGTTTGTGCGGGTGAATCTAAAAACACGAACACCTGCCGCCTCAGAGACTGCTTCAGTTTAGGATCCCTACATCCCAAACTAACTGCTTTAAAACAAACCTATGGAGCTCGCTTTCCGACAGCTCGTTGGGTATGAACGGTGGAACATGGTGGTCTGAGTGGAGGCGGGGAGACCTGCACAAAAGTGTCTCTGATAAACAGCCGATACACAAGAGGCTCATCTTTAAAACCACCACCACTGCTTTGATGCAAAAGAAAGGCTGTCATGCCCTACCTGCTCACCCACAGCCAGCTACTATCCTCCGCGACTATCCTAACTCCCTGCCGGATAGACAGAGGTGGTGTCTCCTCCTGGAACTACCTGACAAATCAAGTGATTACTCAGCCAACACTTAAAGAAAAATAGTAAAGAAAGCTTACCTGATCATGCACCTAGGACAGAACATACACAGGGGAAACCGAAAACCAGAACAGAAACAGTTCAAAACTCTGCACCATTCACACGTCCACCACCGCCTCTCACATTCACCGGAAACGGAAACAAGAGGAGAGGAGAAGAAAGATTCACAACATTTTATCTGTCCAGCACTAACAT
The DNA here is from genome assembly GCF_014851395.1 of Micropterus salmoides. NCBI lineage: Eukaryota > Metazoa > Chordata > Actinopteri > Centrarchiformes > Centrarchidae > Micropterus > Micropterus salmoides. The sequence goes on from NW_024044237.1 coordinate 37,817,785, forward strand.
ACACAGAGCAAAATCCCTTTCCAAATCTTAAATGAAAGTTTGTGTAGGATGGTTCAAAAACATATAAGCCTGTCTGCGGAGGGACTGCAGAAACACGACAGCCTTGTTCATACGAGCGCAGTTTCTTATGTTCCCATAACCAACTTGTTCTCCGACACTTCACAAAACCTCCTCCACAGTAAAACAACGATCAGCTACAATCCTCGCTCCGTGTCTGATATTTTCGGCGTCTGCCACAGTGTCGGCCGTCACATCCACAACCAGTCAGCAATCACCGCTTTTTGTCATCAAAAACATGAAGAAGAAAACAGAGAAAATAAAGTGGATAACTCTAAACTCATTCACCACCACTCGCTTACACCGTCAAACTCCCAGCATGCAGAGCAGGAGAGGGGAGGAGAGGGGAGAGGGGAGAGGAGGAGAGGAGAGGAAGAGGAGGAACATGCAGTCCTCCTGCTGGGTTCTGGTTCTGCTTTAGGAGAAGTTCCCTCTCAGCTGCTGACACATTCTGGAATTAAAAATTCTGAGGAAAACAATCTGGTTCCAAATGGTTTTGGCTGCCCCCCCCCCTTCCGGGCTGGACTTTGGTTCAGCGTGGAACCTCTCGTAAAGCTCCGGTTTCTTTTTCATCATCACCTTTCAGCTCGTCCTCGTAAACTTTGACCCCGTGGAGAGAGAGGTCAACAGGAAGTGTGGTGTTAGCAGACAAAACCCTGGTTTCCCCTGTCACTCGGTCCCGCTCTACTTTAATCTGCACCGAGTACATCGCTGGGGGGTTAGAGGTCAGATGGGGGGTTAACAAGACACACACAGCTGCTGATTTAAAGCAAAGTAATCTGACCTGAACCCTAGCTCTCACACAGACAGACAGACAGACAGAGAGGTTAATTTTTACACTTTAAGGACACGTTAACATGACCTCTTCCTGTCTACATGCTGTGACCTCTGAACTCCTTGCTGCTGTTCTCTGCAGATCTTTGGTTTAGACCCTGACCTGAACGGGTCTCTGAAGAGTTTACAGTCACGAGTGAGGGACAGTACCGATTTAAAGACGGACTGCAGACAGAGTCGGTCCTGACGGACTGACTCGTTTTAGCGTCTCAGTGTTCAGAGGACTGTGAAGCTGACATGTGATTGGCCGAGAGTTAGAGGAGTATTACTTGTTGTCAGTTAGGGGAGGGGTAGTAGGTCAGGACATGTCCACATCAAACAGACTTCAAGGTCTGCCTTTTTCACCTACATAACAAACATCAGGAACATCCTGTCTAATGAAAAACTAGTCCAGAATTTGTTCCGGCTAAGCTGGATTACTGCAGTTCTTATTACCTCGCTGAATAACTCCATTAAGACTCTCCAGCTGATCCAGGATCAGAACTGACAGGACCAGAGATCATATTTCTCCTGTTTTAGCTTCTCTGCACTGGCTCTCTGTAAAATCCAGGTGAAAACAATCAGGTGAGTCCTGAACCATCCCTTAGTTATGCTGCTATAGGCCTAGACTGCCGGGGGATTTCCCAAGATGCACTGAGCTCCTCTCTCCTCTACTTTCTCTCCCTCTGTATGCAACCTCATCCCATTATTGCATGTTACTAACACAACTTCTCCCCTTTCTGGTAGTCTTGTGCTTTCTCGTCTCTCTCCTCTCTCCTCCTATCACTTCCTGCAGGTTTTCTGGCTCTGGAGCTGTGGAGTCTGGATCTGCATGGGGTCTGGGTCTGGATCTGTGCTTGCAAGCTTCCTGCTGCCCTGCTGGGTCTCAGTTCTCACACAGAGTCCGGTCTGGATCTGCTGGTCCTCTCGTCCCTCTCTAGTTCACAGTGAGCAGTCGGGTTGTGGTCTGCATGTCATTACATTGTTCTGGTCCAGTGCGAGTGTTTGGGCTCCATATTGATCATCCAAATGTTCTAAAACATTAAATACAGTAAACAGGAAGTGATTTTGGACGCAGTCTGTCCGTCCTGAGTGCGGTGACAGTTCAGCAGGCGGCCATGTTGTCTCAGCAAGCGGGTTTCTGCTGTCACAGCTGAACCAGCCATTTAGAGCTAACTTCAGGACATCATCCAACGATGGTTGAGGTCAAGGGCAGCTGGACTTGGTTGAAGATACTGGAAGACGTAACGACGTCTTCAAAGTCGTTAGAGCCACCCGAGGCCAAGTCTGAACGACCATAGTTGGCATCTTCACCGAAGGCCAAGAGGAAATGCTTGTTCAGTTTCCTGGGAAGTGACGGCTTCTCAACTCGTGTGTAAATGGCTTCCCTCACACCTCTTTCAAACCATCCATCTTCTCTGTCTAAAATGTGCACCTGGTGGTCCTCAAACGAGTGTCCTCTGTCCTTCAGATGTAAGTAGACTGCAGAGTCTTGACCTGAGGAGTTGGCCCTTCTGTGTTGAGCCATGCGTTTGTGTCGTGGTTGTTTAGTCTCCCCAATATACAGGTCTGTGCATTCCTCACTGCATTGGACCGCATACACTAGATTGCTTTTCTTGTGTTTGGGTGTGCGGTCTTTGGGGTGGACCAGCATCTCTATACTGGGGAGACTAAACAACCACTACACAAACACATGGCTCAACACAGAAGGGCCAACTCCTCAGGTCAAGACTCTGCAGTCTGAAGGACAGAGGACACTCGTATGAGGACCACCAGGTGCACATTTTAGACAGAGATGGTTCTCTGCACGTTGGAAGATGGATGGTTTGAAAGAGGTGTCAAGGAAGCATCTACACCCAGGTTGAGAAGCCATCTCTGAACAGGGGAGGGGGTCTACGCCACCACTTATCCCCCACTTACAATGCTGTCCTTTCATCACTTCCCAGGAAACTCAACAAGTATTTCCTCTTGGCCTCCGGTGAAGATACCAACGATGGTCGTTCAGTCTTGGCCTCGGGTGGCTCTAATGACCATGAAGACTGTCGTTACCACAGCCAGGAGCACTAACGAACCAGCGGTATTGACGATCCTAGCCAACGATCCCACTGACGTTAAATAGAGTTTCCCTACCAGTCAGTCAGAAATGAAAGTCTCTCGGATGAGGGATGAAACGTCTTCTAGCATCTTCAATAAAGTCCAGTTGCCCTGGACCTCAACCATCGTTGGATAACTATGACCTGGATGACTGAGAACCTTCACAGACATCTTCAGGACATCAACAAACAAAGGGCTTCCTCTGGGACTCACCTCTCTTCATCTCCTCTGTCGCCTCTCTCGGTTTGATCATTCGGGGGCTTTTGTGAACTTTGACCTCTGCAAAGGTTCATGGGAGAGAAAGGAGGCGGGCACAGAGACAGATTGGAGGTAAGGTGCCAATCAGACAGAGACACATCGTGGAGCGGGGCGTCAGGACCCAGCTCCAATCCTCTCTCAACGTCCAACAGCTACTAGCTAGCGAGCCTGTTTATGGCCATTCACCTGAGACACTCGCCTGAGAGATTCACCTGAGACACTCGCCTGAGAGATTCACCTGAGACACTCGCCTGAGAGATTCACCTGAGACACTCGCCTGAGAGATTCACCTGAGAGATTCACCTGAGAGATTCACCTGAGAGATTCGCCTGAGAGATTCACCTGAGACACTCGCCTGAGACACTCGCCTGAGAGATTCACCTGAGAGATTCACCTGAGAGATTCGCCTGAGAGATTTGCCTGAGAGATTCGCCTGAGAGATTCACCTGAGAGATTCGCCTGAGAGATTCACCTGAGACACTCGCCTGAGAGATTCACCTGAGACACTCGCCTGAGAGATTCACCTGAGACACTGGCCTGAGAGATTCACCTGAGAGATTCACCTGAGACACTCCCCTGAGAGATTCACCTGAGAGATTCACCTGAGAGATTCACCTGAGACACTCCCCTGAGAGATTCACCTGAGAGATTCACCTGAGAGATTCACCTGAGAGATTCACCTGAGACACTCCCCTGAGAGATTCACCTGAGAGATTCACCTGAGAGATTCACCTGAGAGATTCACATGAGACACTCCCCTGAGAGATTCACCTGAGAGATTCACCTGAGAGATTCACCTGAGACACTCCCCTGAGAGATTCACCTGAGACACTCCCCTGAGAGATTCACCTGAGAGATTCACATGAGACACTCGCCTGAGAGATTCACCTGAGAGATTCACCTGAGAGATTCACCTGAGAGATTCACATGAGACACTCGCCTGAGAGATTCACCTGAGAGATTCACCTGAGAGATTCACCTGAGAGATTCACCTGAGACACTCGCCTGAGAGATTCACCTGAGACACTCGCCTGAGAGATTCACATGAGAGATTCACCTGAGACACTCGCCTGAGAGATTCACCTGAGACACTGGCCTGAGAGATTCACCTGAGAGATTCACCTGAGAGATTCACCTGAGACACTCCCCTGAGAGATTCACCTGAGAGATTCACATGAGAGATTCACCTGAGACACTCGCCTGAGAGATTCACCTGAGACACTCGCCCGAGAGATTCACCTGAGACACTCGCCCGAGAGATTCACATGAGAGATTCACCTGAGAGATTCACCTGAGAGATTCACCTGAGACACTCGCCTGAGAGATTCAGCTGAGACACTCGCCTGAGAGATTCACCTGAGACACTCGCCCGAGACACTCGCCCGAGACACTCGCCCAAGAGATTCGCCCGAGAGATTCGCCTGAGACACTCGCCTGAGAGATTCACCTGAGACACTCGCCTGAGAGATTCACCTGAGAGATTCACCTGAGACACTCGCCCGAGAGATTCACCTGAGAGTTTCCCTACCAGTCAGTCAGAAATGAAAGTCTCTCGGATGAGGGACGAAACGTCTTCTAGCATCTTCAATAAAGTCCAGTTGCCCTGGACCTCAACCATCGTTGGATAACTATGACCTGGATGACTGAGAACCTTCACAGACATCTTCAGGACATCAACAAACAAAGGGCTTCCTCTGGGACTCACCTCTCTTCATCTCCTCTGTCGCCTCTCTCGGTTTGATCATTCGGGGGCTTTTGTGAACTTTGACCTCTGCAAAGGTTCATGGGAGAGAAAGGAGGCGGGCACAGAGACAGATTGGAGGTAAGGTGCCAATCAGACAGAGACACATCGTGGAGCGGGGCGTCAGGACCCAGCTCCAATCCTCTCTCAACGTCCAACAGCTACTAGCTAGCGAGCCTGTTTATGGCCATTCACCTGAGACACTCGCCTGAGAGATTCACCTGAGACACTCGCCTGAGAGATTCACCTGAGACACTCGCCTGAGAGATTCACCTGAGACACTCGCCTGAGAGATTCACCTGAGAGATTCACCTGAGAGATTCACCTGAGACACTCGCCTGAGAGATTCACCTGAGACACTCGCCTGAGAGATTCACCTGAGAGATTCACCTGAGAGATTCACCTGAGACACTCGCCTGAGAGATTCACCTGAGAGATTCACCTGAGACACTCGCCTGAGAGATTCACCTGAGACACTCGCCTGAGAGATTCACCTGAGAGATTCACCTGAGAGATTCACCTGAGACACTCGCCTGAGAGATTCACCTGAGAGATTCACCTGAGAGATTCACCTGAGACACTCGCCTGAGAGATTCACCTGAGACACTCGCCTGAGAGATTCACCTGAGACACTCGCCTGAGAGATTCACCTGAGAGATTCACCTGAGACACTCGCCTGAGAGATTCACATGAGACACTCGCCTGAGAGATTCACCTGAGACACTCGCCTGAGAGATTCACCTGAGAGATTCACCTGAGAGATTCACCTGAGACACTCGCCTGAGAGATTCGCCTGAGACACTCGCCTGAGAGATTCACCTGAGACACTGGCCTGAGAGATTCACCTGAGAGATTCACCTGAGAGATTCACATGAGACACTCGCCTGAGAGATTCACATGAGAGATTCACCTGAGAGATTCACCTGAGACACTCGCCTGAGACACTGGCCTGAGAGATTCACCTGAGAGATTCACCTGAGACACTCGCCTGAGAGATTCACCTGAGAGATTCACATGAGAGATTCACCTGAGAGATTCACCTGAGAGATTCACATGAGACACTCGCCTGAGAGATTAACCTGAGAGATTCACCTGAGACACTCGCCTGAGAGATTCACCTGAGACACTCGCCTGAGAGATTCACATGAGAGATTCACCTGAGACACTCGCCTGAGAGATTCACCTGAGACACTGGCCTGAGAGATTCACCTGAGAGATTCACCTGAGACACTCGCCTGAGAGATTCACCTGAGACACTCGCCTGAGAGATTCACCTGAGACACTCGCCTGAGAGATTCACCTGAGACACTCGCCTGAGAGATTCACCTGAGAGATTCACCTGAGAGATTCGCCTGAGAGATTCACCTGAGACACTCGCCTGAGAGATTCACCTGAGACACTCGCCTGAGAGATTCACCTGAGAGATTCACCTGAGACACTCGCCTGAGAGATTCACCTGAGACACTCGCCTGAGAGATTCACCTGAGAGATTCACCTGAGAGATTCACCTGAGAGATTCACCTGAGACACTCGCCTGAGAGATTCACCTGAGAGATTCACCTGAGAGATTCGCCTGAGAGATTCACCTGAGACACTCGCCTGAGAGATTCACCTGAGACACTCGCCTGAGAGATTCACCTGAGAGATTCACCTGAGACACTCGCCTGAGAGATTCACCTGAGACACTCGCCTGAGAGATTCACCTGAGAGATTCACCTGAGACACTCGCCTGAGAGATTCACCTGAGAGATTCACCTGAGAGATTCACCTGAGAGATTCGCCTGAGAGATTCACCTGAGACACTCGCCTGAGAGATTCACCTGAGACACTCGCCTGAGAGATTCACCTGAGAGATTCACCTGAGACACTCGCCTGAGAGATTCACCTGAGACACTCGCCTGAGAGATTCACCTGAGAGATTCACCTGAGAGATTCGCCTGAGACACTCGCCTGAGAGACTCACCTGAGAGATTCACCTGAGACACTCGCCTGAGAGATTCACCTGAGAGATTCGCCTGAGAGATTCACCTGAGACACTCGCCTGAGAGATTCACCTGAGAGATTCACCTGAGAGATTCACCTGAGACACTCGCCTGAGACACTCGCCTGAGAGATTCACATGAGAGATTCACCTGAGAGATTCACCTGAGACACTCCCCTGAGAGATTCCCCTGAGAGATTCACATGAATGATTCACCTGAGAGATTCACCTGAGACACTCGCCTGAGAGATTCACCTGAGATTCACCTGAGAGATTCACCTGAGAGATTCACCTGAGACACTGGCCTGAGAGATTCACCTGAGAGATTCACCTGAGACACTCCCCTGAGAGATTCACCTGAGATTCACCTGAGAGATTCACCTGAGAGATTCACCTGAGAGATTCACCTGAGACACTGGCCTGAGAGATTCACCTGAGAGATTCACCTGAGACACTCCCCTGAGAGATTCACCTGAGATTCACCTGAGAGATTCACATGAGAGATTCACCTGAGAGATTCACCTGATTCACTGATTTGTATTTGCTTAATGTGTCTGACCTTCAATTAAGCTCATCTAATTAAATATCACTAACATCACCTCTGGACTCGGCGCCTTGTGCTGAACATATTACACACTATATATATATATATATATATATATATATATATATATATATAGTGTTAGAACTTTTATGTGCGTCTAAAAACTGCTGTAAAAACTGATATCTGTAAATCGATTTATGTATTAATATAATCTGACTGCTGTAATCAGATTAATATTTTACAATTGTAATGTGAGTAATATGACCAAATGACTGTAATCTGATTACAATAATCTGATGACTGTAATTTGTCTGTTGCAAAGTGTAATCTAAACTCACCAGTCTGATGACTGTAGTCTGATTACACAACAGAGTTCAGCAGAGTCTCACCTTGAACTATCGAACCTGCAGCTGCAGCTCTGTCCTGCTGACGGCTGCTGTGACCTTTGACCTCTACAGCTGATCACAGAGACACGGTGAGAGGGAGACGAGAGAAACAACAAGACAGAAACAGACAGACAAAAAGAAATTTACCTGTAACTGATCCTGAAGACACCTGCAGGCACAGAGACAGAAGGAGGAAGTTCAACTTCAAGATAAAAGTCCAACAGGAAACAGAACCCCCTACAGGCTGCAAGTTCATTACGGCCACGATATGAACAGACGTCATGATGATTTAGTGTTTGCTACTAACTGTAACCTGATTACTGTAATCCTGAGCTTGGTTTACAATAACATTCAAAGATCTATGGCAGGGGTCTGTCCGATATAGGGCTTTAAGGGCGGGTTCACACCTAAAAGTCCGGGTCCGGAAATGGCGGCTGCAAACGCACTACTAGTTCACCCGTCAGCAAAACAGTAAACGTTTTTAACCAATGAAAGGACACACAGTAATACACTTCCTGTGATTGGTTCGAATGGTGGTAACACCAGAAATGAACCGCTCCAGAGTTCACTTGGTCTGAGACCACCTCTGTGAGGCGGACCAGGGAGCAGTTGTCCGGTCCGCACCAGAGTTCAAGTATGCCGTTCACACTGACCCAGCGCTGTGGCGTTCGGTTTAACCGGACTAAACGAGGTCAGTGGGAAGCCACCTTGAGCTGTTAGTTTTTATTTCATGTGTTCTAACCCGAGGAGGAGGAAGGACTTCAGTGTCCGTTATCTGACTAGATTATAGCGACTAGGGTAATCTGTCTACTGTAATCTGACTAGTTTATAGCGACTAGGGTAATCTGACTAGTTTATAGCGACTAGGTTAATCTGACTAATGTAATCTGACTAGTTTATAGCGACTAGGTTAATCTGACTAATGTAATCTGACTAGTTTATAGCAACTAGGGTAATCTGACTAGTTTATAGCGACTAGGGTAATCTGACTAGTTTATAGCGACTAGGGTAATCTGACTAGTTTATAGCGACTAGGGTAATCTGACTAATGTAATCTGACTAGTTTATAGCGACTAGAGTAATGTGATTATTGTAATCTTACCACTGTTATCTGACTAATGTAATCTGACTAGTTTATAGCGACTAGGGTAATCTGACTAATGTAATCTGACTAGTTTATAGCGACTAGGGTAATCTGACTAATGTAATCTGACTAGTTTATAGCGACTAGGGTAATCTGACTAATGTAATCTGACTAGTTTATAGTGACTAGGGTAATCTGACTAGTTTATAGCGACTAGGGTAATCTCACCTAGTAATCTGACTAGTTTATAGTGACTAGGGTAATCTGATTAGTTTATAGCGACTAGGGTAATCTCACTAATGTAATCTGTCTAGTTTATAGTGACTAGGGTAATCTGATTAGTTTATAGCGACTAGGGTAATCTGACTAATGTAATCTGACGTAATCTGACTAATGTAATCTGACTAGTTTATAGTGACTAGGGTAATCTGACTAGTTTATAGTGACTAGGGTAATCTGATTAGTTTATAGTGACTAGGGTAATCTGACTAATGTAATCTGACTAGTTTATAGTGACTAGGGTAATCTGACTAGTTTATAGTGACTAGGGTAATCCGACTAACGTAATCTGACTAGTTTATAGTGACTAGGGTAATCTGATTAGTTTATAGTGACTAGGGTAATGTGGCTGTAGTCTGAAAAATGTAATCTGCGTGTGTGTGTATGTGTGTGTGTGTGTGTGTGTTCTCACAGTAGTGTGTGTTATGGTCTGACAACCGGCTCCAGTTTCCAAACTGACCAGCTCCTGCTCCAACCTGCAACAAATATGCAACAAACGTTGATTTTAATCCTGCCTGGAGCTCAGGTTACAATGACTTGTCTGTCTGTGAACTGGCTTTCCTCCTGTAATTTAAATATAAATCTCACCAGACTAGATCAGACCTGTTGATGGTCTCCTCCAGGCTCCTGGTCTAACATCAGACTAGATTAGATCAGACTAGATCAGACCTGTTGATGGTCTCCCCCAGGCTCCTGGTTTTACATTAGACTACATTAGATCAGACTAGATCAGACCTGTTGATGGTCTCCCCCAGGCTCCTGGTCTTACATTAGACTAGATTAGATTAGACCTGTTGATGGTCTCCCCCAGGCTCCTGGTCTTACATTAGATTAGATCAGACTAGATCAGACCTGTTGATGGTCTCCTCCAGGCTCCTGGTCTTACATTAGACTAGATTAGATCAGACTAGATCAGACCTGCTGATGGTCTCTCCCAGGCTCCTGGTCTTACATTAGACTACATTAGATCAGACTAGATCAGACCTGTTGATGGTCTCCTCCAGGCTCCTAGTCTTGGCCTCGTCCTGCTCCAGCTGTCTCCTCACGTCGTCCTGTTCTGGTCCTGCAGCTCCCTCCAGCAGCCAGCGCTCCCTCAGAGCCTTCGACTTGAACACAGACAGGAAGTACAGTCACGCTGGTTCATTGGTATGAAAGAATAAAAGTATAAAAGTACTCTGTGATCTTCAAAAGTATTTTTGTTTTTCAGGTTGACAGTGTGCTTCCTAAACATCTGAATCTGAATGATGTTCTCTGACTCATAAGTAAAACTGGCTTGTTCACATCATAATGTTTAAAAGAATCCAAAAGTCATGAACAAGGAAGCTAAAATCAGGACAAACTCTTGTGTTTGTACAGCCTTTGACACCATCTCTCATAACATCCTCCTTGACAGATTAGTCACTATTGGTTTGGACCGGTTTAAATCATCTCTCTCTGGCCGCACTCACTTCATCCAACTCAAAACATTTCAAATCAGAGCTACCCCCCCTGTCACTACTGGTGTTCCCCAGGGCTCTGTCCTGGGGCCCCTTCTGTTCATCATCTATCTGCTTCCACTTGGCCATATCTTCCGTAAATTTAACATCCAGATCCACTGATATGCAGATGACATCCTGCTCTACCTGTCCACCAAACCTACCACATCTCTCCCACCCACCCCCTCTCTGATTGCCGGAACGGAAATCAAATCCTGGTTCTCTTGCAACTTCCTCAAACTTAACAGTGACAAAACCGAGGTCCTCCTCATTGGCACCAAATCCACTTTGACTAAATCTAAATCTGTTTTTCTCTTACCATTGACAACTCCACATTTTCCTCCTCCTCTCCGGTCAAGAGTCCGGGTGTGATCCTCGACACTTTCATTTCAAGCTCACATTAATAATGTCACTCGGTCTGCATGCTTCCATTTACGTAACATTAATCGCCTCCGTCTGTCTCTCTCACCCACTAGTACAGCCATTCTCATTCGCACACTGCTCACATCCCGCATTGATTATTGTAATTCTCTTCTCGTTGGTCTTCCTCTCAAATCCATACATAAACTTCAACTGGTTCAGAACTCTGCTGCCCGGATCATCACCAGAACCCCTTCTATTAATCATATCACTCCTGTCCTTCAACAGCTTTATTGGCTCCCAGTTAAATACCGCATTGATTTCAAGACTATGCTCCTAACCTTCAAGGCCATTCATAACCTCGCTCCTCGGTACCTCACTGACCTCCTTCATATTAACACCCCCACCCGTAGTCTTAGGTCTTCTTCTGTTCACCTCACTGTACCTCCTGCTCGTTTGACCACCATGGGGTTCAGAGCCTTCAGCCGCTCGGCCCCTCGTCTCTAGAACTCTCTTCCACCAGACCTCCGCAACATTGACTCGCTTTCACTTTTTTTTAAATCTCGCCTGAAAACACATCTTTTTAAACTGGCATCACTCTGTCATCACTCATTATGTACCCTGATTTTATGCACTGTAATTATAGTTAATTTTATTGATTTATTTATTATTTACTGTACTGTTCTATTATGTTTTGTGAGGTGACCTTGACTGTTCAGAAAGGTGCATATAAATAAAATGTATTATTATTAAATCACCACAAGTAAACACAAAATGCAATTTATAAATGAAGGCTTTTATTATCAAGGGGAAAAACTCCAAACCTACATGGCCCTGTGTGAAAAAGTGATTGACCCCTAAACCTAATAACTGGTTGGGCCCCTCTTCCAACCAGTGGTGGAAGAAGTACTCAATTTTCATACTTAAGTAAAAGTACAGTTACCACGTGAAAAATGTTACTCAAGTAAAAGTAAAAGTCATCCAGTGTAAACCTACTCGGATAAAAGTAAAAAGTACCTGGTTTTAAAAATACTTAAGTAATCAAAAGTAAAAGTGTTATGGCAGAAAATTGTGTCCTCTTGCATTTAATCTTATATGTATGATCTTTTACTTTTTACTTTTACTATTATATCCTTATTATATCCTTAACCTTTCCTCTCCTATACTTCTTATGTTAGTCTGTCCACATTTCCTAGGGTTTAGGTCAGAGCTGTGAGATTGTTTTTGGTGCTTTCCCTCTCTTGTTGTTCCTCTCCTCTCCTGGAATGTTCATTCAAGGCCGAGAGAGGATCTCTGTTCCCCAAAACACAGAAACCTAGACTGTGTAAATGATGATGCATCCCTTTGCTTGGGGCCAGATGTTAGTGACTGTCTTAGGAGACAGAACCTCTGGTCCAGCTGATTTGTGTTGTAGTACTTTTCTGTTTATTCTCTTTTGTTAAATAAATTCTTCAAAGGCAACAGTTTGTTGTAACTGAATTATTTGCTCAGCCCCTCACCAGGAATATAATTTCCACGACAAAAAGTACTACACATCAAAATCTATTAATCTTACAAAACGCAATCTATCTATTTAAAATGACTCAAGGCAGGTTTGAATACAGCATCATAAGTTATAGTGAGTCACAGTAAGGAAAACTGAGTCGCAGTGGATATTTCCTATACTGTGGGGGGATAAGTCTACATTATTGCCCTGCTGGTGTGGTAGTATCTCCTTCAGACCGTCTGACAGACAAAGAACCACGTTTGGGACATTGGGTATATTAAGATGAGACAAGGAGGCGGAAACCAAAACTAACTGAAACACTTCTCAGTTCACAATCTCACCAAAAAGCCACACATGTTGACTTCAGCACCTCTCATAAAGTGCAGCTCACAGTCCCACACAGACCTGGCTGGTTTCTATGGCAAAACTCTACCAGCTACATTACCACTCGGTCACAGACTGGCTGCGACTCAAGGCTCGTGCAGACTACACGACTTTCAGCGTCGGCCGATGACCGTGCTGTTCACACTACACAGCTCGCCGTCTTGTGAAGTGTCTTGAAGTCGTTGTGGCGTTCACATTACGTGACTTTTCGGTGACAGTCGAACTACACGAGCTGACAGCGGATCTGTGACCCGATGCTGGTCTCCAAACCACGTTTAGTCAGGAAAACACACGTGAAATGTTAAATGGGAAATGGGGCAATCCTGCACAGGAAACAGCTGTTGTTTGTTATTATAAAGATGGTTCAGCACAGCAGGGATCGTCTGAGCTACAGAGAGCTGGAGGGGAGTAAAAAGGGTTTTGCAGTGAAAAAGTAGCTGCCTGCTCTCATTGGCTGGATGTCAAGTCAGCCAACTCCTCCAGATATTTGGCGTGCTAGATATCTGCCAGACGTCTGCGATGTGTCAGAAATGTGTCGGGGAGCTTTTTGATGCGTCATTGATTAGTTCACACATAACGACTGGTGACCGCCGATCGACCGCTGATTTACTCACGATCACAGCCTGACGGTCGTCAAGCGGCACATCGGGCTATAAACCGTGCAGTGTGAACTCGGCTTCATAGAGCAAATACAGAGCTGCCGCACAGTCACACCTGACACCACAATGCTCTCACTGCAATCCTCCCTCTGTGAGAAGCCTGAATAGAAACCTCTACTAGACAAATCCAGTGCTGGTTTGAACAGACCTCTGCACACTAACTTGGCCCTCATGAAGTCTGATAAGATTCGGGGCCAGTCTGCTGGGTCATTTGGTGGAGCAACTGTTTCATTAGGGTCTGAGCTGCTGGCTGTACATCTCTGGCTGTGCTCGTACTGGCTGAGGCTGGACGTGTTTCACCTGGGTCTATGTGACGTGCTAAAGACATCTGGGGTCTCATTTCTAAACGGTGCGTACGTTCAAAACAGGGCTGGAAACGTGCAGACGCCACTTCCCACGCAAAGGTTGTGATCCAATGTGCGTCCTGTAAGTAAAGGAGGAGAAAAGAGAAAAGGCGCCGCACACGGCAGAAGGATGTAACGCTTTGAAATGAAGAGGTGGAAAATAAATCCAAATATTCCCTCTGAGTATTCCAGGCTTAAAGCCTTTCTGAATAAATAGTGGCACAAAAAAAAAATAATAATAATTTAAGATCATTTGCAGCCACAAAGATCCAGATTCAGGATCAGAAACACAAACGGAGAAAGAACGCCTCAGATATGTTGCACAGTTTAATCAGGAATCAGATTAATTAATACCTGCATGCAGCAATTTATTCTCCTGAATAAGGTGAACAGGAGACAAATTACATTTAAACTGATGCTGTTTTCAGAGCGTCAGTCGAGCCAATAGGAGAGCAGAGTTTCATATACTGTTATCAGATGTTCGTGGAGCCAAACGCTGAGCGCCGGCGTGTGGATGTGATGCTGCTTGTAAAAACACGTTATGGAAATAAAACACTATTTTATGTCATTACAACACGTCCTATTTCTTTAACTCGTCAGCAGCCTCGTTCAGCGAGCCGACTGTTTGTGGAAATAAATGTTTAAACACAGAGGAAGTCATGTGTTTTCCTCTCTTTTCAAACGGGGGAATCCAAAACCAAGAATGCAAAGAACGGGCTTGTGTTCTTGGGGAGAACATTCTTGCTAGCTGGGATATCTCTGCCGTCAAGTTCACACAAGTTACCAACCGATGGGCCATGATGTCAGTTTGGATTTTTTCCCCTTCTTCCCCTTCCCCTAAAACCCTTCATTTAAAAACTGCATTTTGTGTCATCTTTGTCTAATATTACAATTTGTCTGATGATCTGAAACATTTCAGTGTGACAAACATGCAGAAAAATAAGAAATCAGGAAGGGGGCAAACACTTTTTCACACACATATATACATATACATAAATATATATACACATATACATGACTATATATTATCTGTGTTCATCTTTACTTTGGCTCAGTTTGGTCCCCTTTTGTGGATTTTGCAGAATCAGGTTCAGATCAGATGATATCTGAAGCAGACGTGTTTCTGAGAGTGGATGTGTCATGTGATCAGTCTGCATTAAAAATACTCAGTTATTTCAAAGCCGCGGCTGCGAGTTTTGGGGTGAAAGCAGTTGCAGCGTTTCTGTCTGATCCGAGATCAGCTGCAGATATTTTTACTCTGCAGCTGTTCGCAGACTCAAAGCTTTGGGCCGCCACACCTCTGGATCTACGCTGTAAGATAAATCCCTCTCAATACAAGGCCAGCTGGCCCTCAAGGGCCACAGGGGCTCCTGGCTTACTGTGTGTGGTCATTAGCTGGTTTATATTGTTGTGAATGTTTTAGCGTATATTTCTCAGACTTTTTTATTGCTTTCATTCAGTGTTACTGTTGCTGTTGGTAGTTTGAGCTAAATTCTAATAAGAGTGACGCGATCAGCAGCGGCTATATCTGACCCCGTGTCAAAATTTTGTTTTAAGACCTTTATTATGCTTACATATGCTTTTAGATATGCACGGGCCAGGACCGGAGCGCTCTGCAGCGGTGTAGTCAAACAGAAGATCGTTGGTACCCATCTCCAGAGTGATGTCGGTGAGGTGCCTGCAGAGCCCAAAGGATACTGAAGGACAGAACCCACCTAGCCACAGCCTGTTCACCCTGCTGCATGCTGGGAAGAGATGTAGAAGTTTCTGCTGCCGCACCACCAGACTGCAGAGCAGCTTTTCCCCCCAAGCCGTCAGACTCTTAAACTCTAATTCATCCTCAGCTCTGCTCCACTCATCGTAGTTTATTTAATTTTTAAACTGAGTTTATTTTGATGTGGACTAAATGTTGCAGTATAGTTACAAACTATATTTCACTCAAACAAACAAATAAACCTTCCTTGTACCTTGTAAGAACAGACTACAATGTGTTATTTAATGTATTAGTTATCTTATCGTTAGCTTTTATTGTCGATAGGACAGCCGAGCCCAGGCCGCTGGCTTCAGGACTGGCAAGCGTTCTGGACTTCGTGAGGTAACCGACGCCTATAGTCGACTGATATTCGAATCACGTGTGTATTTGTGTGGCGGTGACTGTGAGTGGGGGGCGTTACTCACGGTGAATCCGCTTTAATCTGGAGCAGCTACAGAGCCGCAGTCTCTGTTCGTTTCTCACTGTAACTTACACTGCACATTTCTTGTGCAGAGTTTAGCGTGCATGCCGTGAGGCCGACATCTGCACGCACGTTGCAGTTCCCCGCGGGTCTATTTCAAGTAACTTATTAAAAGCAACATAATATTCTTTGTGTGGTTCATCAATGGTGAAAAATGATCTGCACGTCCCGTGTTCGGTGCAGACAACTCAACAACAGTGCTGCTGAGGCTCGGTCTCCTCAGCAAGTGTTCCTCTGCTGCCACTACACCCACACATTTGCATTGGCGCCCCTTCCTTAAGGGTTAGGGTTACAATTTAGGATTCATTCACGCACTTTCAAACATTTATTAAAAACTTTTTTCTTTTCACATGTTTATTTACAGCATTATATGTTGGAATTTATATTGTAACAGGCAGCATATCAACTTAATGGGAGAAAACTGGTAGTACTATGTAAAATCAGACGGCGAGCACCCCCATATCACCAAAAGGGTATAATCCTCGTTTCGCTGCAAAGACTTATAGTTTAATTAGGCTCCACCCATTGACTCTTCGACTATTTGGGGTCAGCCCTGAAGGCAACGTTACCCAGCGGATAGTCAGCAGGGATGTGAACCATCAACCTGCCGTCTTACCTTCAGGTGCTGCAGAGCTCTCCGGTCGTCCTCCAGCTGACGCTTCTTGTTCTCGATCTCGGTCTGCCACTTCCTCTTCTCCTAGGGCATGATGGGAAACAGAATCAGACACACAAAGCTAAAGCTTCTAGCATGTGGAGACTGAGAGCTCTCATCACGGACACGCCAACCACTTTCAGATCTTATACTGCAAATTAACTTTTACTCTTCAGTAAATGCTGTTCCATAGCATTCACAAATATTTCACCACCGCTGGTCTGCTGGTTGAACATTGATCAAACTAATTTCTGTGGTTTGACCGTGTCTTTTTCACACGTAAGTTTATCGTTACCTTCAGGGAATGTCTATCAAGTCAATTTACATACCACAGACACCGGTGCAGAGCAGAATGGGCTTCCTTTAACAACTAACAGCTGCAATGCTGTAAACTAAAATTCAGAAAGCAATATGAAGAGCAGCTGCAGGCATCCGACACACTACGCTCGTTAGTTAGTGAGCTTCAAATGAGGCTTATCGTTCAGTTTCTCTCAACATCGCAGAGGCTGCTAGCCACATTAGCCACACAATATGCGAACGCTAAGTTAGCTAACCTTCAAAATTAACAGTACAACCTAAAACACGGAAACACTTTACACATACCAACTGACGACGCTCCAGCCGCTTTCAGCCTTTACACATACCAACTGACGACGCTCCAGCCGCTTTCAGCCTTTACACATACCAACTGACGACGCTCCAGCCGCTTTCAGCCTTTACACATACCAACTGACGACGCTCCAGCCGCTTTCAGCCTTTACACATACCAACTGGCGACGCTCCAGCCGCTTTCAGCCTTTACACATACCAACTGACGACGCTCCAGCCGCTTTCAGCCTTTACACATACCAACTGACGACGCTCCAGCAGCTTTCAGCCTTTACACATACCAACTGACGACGCTCCAGCAGCTTTCAGCCTTTACACATACCAACTGGCGACGCTCCAGCCGCTTTCAGCCTTTACACATACCAACTGACGACGCTCCAGCAGCTTTCAGCCTTTACACATACCAACTGACGACGCTCCAGCCGCTTTCAGCCTTTACACATACCAACTGGCGACGCTCCAGCAGCTTTCAGCCTTTACACATACCAACTGACGACGCTCCAGCAGCTTTCAGCCTTTACACATACCAACTGACGACGCTCCAGCAGCTTTCAGCCTTTACACATACCAACTGACGACGCTCCAGCAGCTTTCAGCCTTTACACATACCAACTGACGACGCTCCAGCCGCTTTCACCCTTTACACATACCAACTGACGACGCTCCAGCCGCTTTCAGCCTTTACACATACCAACTGACGACGCTCCAGCCGCTTTCAGCCTTTACACATACCAACTGGCGACGCTCCAGCCGCTTTCAGCCTTTACACATACCAACTGGCGACGCTCCAGCCGCTTTCAGCCTTTACACATACCAACTGGCGACGCTCCAGCCGCTTTCAGCCTTTACACATACCAACTGGCGACGCTCCAGCCGCTTTCAGCCTTTACACATACCAACTGACGACGCTCCAGCAGCTTTCAGCCTTTACACATACCAACTGACGACGCTCCAGCCGCTTTCAGCCTTTACACATACCAACTGACGACGCTCCAGCCGCTTTCAGCCTTTACACATACCAACTGACGACGCTCCAGCCGCTTTCAGCCTTTACACATACCAACTGACGACGCTCCAGCAGCTTTCAGCCTTTACACATACCAACTGACGACGCTCCAGCCGCTTTCAGCCTTTACACATACCAACTGGCGACGCTCCAGCCGCTTTCAGCCTTTACACATACCAACTGGCGACGCTCCAGCCGCTTTCAGCCTTTACACATACCAACTGACGACGCTCCAGCCGCTTTCAGCCTTTACACATACCAACTGGCGATGCTCCAGCAGCTTTCAGCCTTTACACATACCAACTGGCGACGCTCCAGCCGCTTTCAGCCTTTACACATACCAACTGACGACGCTCCAGCAGCTTTCAGCCTTTACACATACCAACTGACGACGCTCCAGCCGTTACAATGTGCTGCTTTAGGCTCTTACACTTCAAACCCTTACACTGCTCTGACCACATCTCACATGCAAACTATCAATGTGTTAATGCTTTTCAACCGGTTGACACCTGCAAAGGAAACACACAGTACACAGTATTATCGCGGATGTACACACAGTAATACTACTTATAGTACTGCAGTTACTGCTGAGGCCTGAGACAGCAGGATGATCGAGTTACACAGGTGTGTGTGTGGATCAATAAGTGCATTAGTGAAAGAGCTTTGAAACAGACCTCAGATCAGCTGACAGTGGGGAAATATCTGCTGCTGTTGGAGGTTTATATCACATGTAAAAATACGCACATGTTCATAGTGTGTGTATTTGTATATTTATACAGCGTGTGTATTTATACAGGTCTGTGTTGAGGTGGTGCGTTCACTGACAGTATGTAAACTGGACTCACTGCGAGGAGCTGCAGTCGGTCCTGCTGACAGTCGCCGTCATTCACCCTGAGGACAGACAGACACATCAGAGTTCACCATGTTTCAGCCGTTACATCAGTCCGTCCAATCACAGGCCGCCTCACCCAGGAGGTTGTGGTTGTGGGTGGAGCCACAGTCTGATGATCAATAACCCATTTATATTTGAATGTGAACGGGAAGTTCCTGGATCCGGTTTCAGACTGAGGAAATGAAGCGGCTCTAAATAAAATATGAAGGAAATGAAGCGGCTCTGATGTTCAAGTGTGAATCTGGACCCAACGTTAGCTGGGAGTCCAAACCTGTACACGGTTGGTGGCTCTGAACTCTGTTGGGTCTGGATGTTTGAGTCTCAGGACTGCAGTTTATCTGCAGCCAGTCAGGCTGCAGATAAACATGAGTGTTAGCCGGTAGCTGTTAGCTCGCTGCCACTGAAGCTCCCTGGTTGTGTTGATTGATTAGTTCAGAGTCCTGGAGGTGGATCACCTGTTCAGGTAAACCGTGTGCTGTTCTGTGGAAAAAAACTTTTATGTGAACACATAATGAGTCCCACGTGGACTCCAGGACCGATGAGGGTCAGGGTCCCTGCTGAGTCCCACGTGGACTCCAGGACTGATGAGGGTCAGGGTTCTGCTGTGAAACAGTTAAACTGGGACTAGCCGATTCGCTGAGCTCAGCACAGTTTTGTTTCAGTGGATCTGAACTCAAAGGATCCTGAACAAAGCTGCTGTCCGGCTCCATGGAGACTCCACAACAGACACTCTGAGGGGTCAGATCCAGTTCAGTCCAGTTACTGAAGTGTGCTTCAGATCTGAGCAGCTGATTCTGATCGATCAGTTATTGACCAGAGAACGCTGGTGGATTTTAAGGACAGAGGCATGATGGGTAATGAGACAGCAGGTCTGAGTGGTCAGTTTGAAAATGTGAGTCAGCAGTTTGTCTGCAGTCCTGGTCCTGTCATGGACCCGCCCCTGACCTCTGACTCTGAAGTCTTGGTCCCATCACAGACCCGCCCCTGACCTCTGACTCTGAAGTCCTTGTCCTGTCACGGACCCGCCCCTGACCTCTGAGGTCCTGGTACCATCACGGACCCACCCCTGACCCGCCCCGACCTCTGACTCTGAAGTCCTTGTCCTGTCACGGACCCGCCCCTGACCTCTGAGGTCCTGGTACCATCACGGACCCGCCCCTGACCTCTGACTCTGAAGTCCTTGTCCTGTCACGGACCCGCCCCTGACATCTGAGGTCCTGGCACCATCACGGACCCACCCCTGACCCGCCCCGACCTCTGACTCTGAAGTCCTTGTCCTGTCACGGACCCGCCCCTGACCTCTGAGGTCCTGGTACCATCACGGACCCGCCCCTGACCTCTGACTCTGAAGTCCTTGTCCTGTCACGGACCCGCCCCTGACATCTGAGGTCCTGGCACCATCACGGACCCACCCCTGACCCGCCCCGACCTCTGACTCTGAAGTCCTTGTCCTGTCACGGACCCGCCCCTGACCTCTGAGGTCCTGGTACCATCACGGACCCGCACCTGACCTCTGACTCTGAAGTCCTTGTCCTGTTACGGACCCGCCCCTGACCTCTGAGGTCCTGGTACCATCACGGACCCACCCCTGACCTCTGAGGTCCTGGTACCATCCCGGACCCACCCCTGACCTCTGATTCTGCGGTCCTGGTCCCGTCATGGACCCGCCCCTGACCTCTGATTCTGCGGTCCTGGTCCCGTCACGGACACGCCCCTAAGGCTCCATCCCCACTGCAGCACCGCACACAGGAAGTGAACTGAACTCACTTTCAAAATAAAAAGATGGCACTTTTGAGGGAAGTGCTGTGTCAAACATTTTACACACAGAGACCAGAACAGAGCTCACAGA
>NW_024044237.1:37839471-37860725 GCF_014851395.1 Micropterus salmoides
CCCTTGTTTCCTCCCTTCTCCTCCATCACCTCCCTCAGTCTCCTCTCCTTCATCTGTCTCCTCTCCCCCTTGTTTCCTCTCCTTGTTTCCTCCCTTTTCCTCCTAATGTTTCCTCCCCTTGTTTCCTCCCTTCTCCTCCATCACCTCCCTCAGTCTCCTCTCCTTCATCTGTCTCCTCTCCCGTTTCCTCCCTATTCCTCCCCTGCTCTCCCATCTCCGGCTCCTGCCCCCCCCCCCCCCCCCCCCCTTCTTTCCTCCCCTCTCCTCTGTCACCTCCCTCAGTCTCCTCTCCTCCATCTGTCTCCTCTCCCCCCTTGTTACCTCCCTATTCCTCCATCACCTCCATCTATCTCCTCTCCCCCCTTGTTTCCTCTCCTTGTTTCCTCCCTTTTCCTCCTCATGTTTCCTCCCCTTGATTCCTCCCTTCTCCTCCATCACCTCCCTCAGTCTCCTCTCCTCCATCTATCTCCTCTCCCCCCTTGTTTCCTCCCTTCTCCTCCATCACCTCCCTCAGTCTCCTCTCCTCCATCTATCTCCTCTCCCCCTTGTTTCCTCTCCTTGTTTCCTCCCTTTTCCTCCTAATGTTTCCTCCCCTTGTTTCCTCCCTTCTCCTCCATCACCTCCCTCAGTCTCCTCTCCTTCATCTGTCTCCTCTCCCGTTTCCTCCCTATTCCTCCCCTGCTCTCCCATCTCCGGCTCCTGCCCCCCCCCCCCCCCCCCTTCTTTCCTCCCCTCTCCTCTGTCACCTCCCTCAGTCTCCTCTCCTCCATCTGTCTCCTCTCCCCCCTTGTTACCTCCCTATTCCTCCATCACCTCCATCTATCTCCTCTCCCCCCTTGTTTCCTCTCCTTGTTTCCTCCCTTTTCCTCCTCATGTTTCCTCCCCTTGATTCCTCCCCTCTCCTCCATCACCTCCCTCTGTCTCCTCTCCTTCATCTGTCTCCTCTCCCGTTTCCTCCCTATTCCTCCCCTGCTCTCCCATCTCCGGCTCCTGCCCCCCCCCCCCCCCCCCCCCGGTGGGCGGGTCCCTCCACTCTCGGATGTGGATCAGATGATTCGGGCTGCAGCGGACTGATCAGCACAGACATGGAGGAGTGAGTACACATTTATTTCTTGTCTGTTTCTTCTTCATGTGTGTAATTTTCTTTATGTGTGTGTGACGTGAACTGTGGCTTGAATGTGAGCGTGCGGTGCCTCGTGTGTCGTCATTGTGCGGCATCAGTCCGTCAGACGCTGAGTCAGGGTCTTTATGCAGGAAACCGCAGCGGAGCGGAATGAAACTGCGCCAAACTCCGTTCGAAAAATCAGCGATTTAAGCTGCGGACTGGAGAGTGAGAGCTGAGAGCCACTGCAGGAAGACTTTAAAGGGTTAAATCACATTAAATCTGGGCGGACTCACAAATTGTCCGGGTCTACTTTTCTGGGCGGAAGCAGACCGGACAGAGCTGGTCACTTATCAATGAGCTGCACGAGCCTTTATAATTACATATTGATCAGTTTTTGCCATGAAGGACCTGATTTATGGTCAATAGCTGCTGTTCAGTATCGCATATAGACATATACATATTTTCAAAATAAAAGCCTTTCTAGGGTCCGCTTTTGTTATTAAAAATAAACTTTATTTGTATTGAGCTTTGCAAGGGTTGGGCTGGAGGTCTCTGCAGGATCGGAGGTCTATGCAGGATCGGAGGTCTATGCAGGGTCGGAGGACTCTGCGTATGAGACTAATAATAAAACTTCTCATTGAGTCATTGTCTTCATGTCGTTTGAAAATTTGAATTCATGAGTCATCAGTTTTCATCAATAATCAATCAGTTTACTGTGTTTGACACAGCAGACGGTTAAAGGCCTGAACTCTCCTGGTTCAACGTGGTCTCTGTGAGCTCTGTTCTGGTCTCTGTGTGTAAAATGTTTGACACAGCACTTCCCTCAAAAGTGCCATCTTTTTATTTTGAAAGTGAGTTCAGTTCACTTCCTGTGTGCGGTGCTGCAGTGGGGATGGAGCCTTAGGGGCGTGTCCGTGACGGGACCAGGACCGCAGAATCAGAGGTCAGGGGCGGGTCCGTAACAGGACAAGGACTTCAGAGTCAGAGGTCAGGTGCGGGTCCGTGATGGTACCAGGACCTCAGATGTCAGGGGCGGGTCCGTGACAGGACAAGGACTTCAGAGTCAGAGGTCAGGGGCGGGTCCGTGATGGTACCAGGACCTCAGAGGTCAGGGGCGGGTCCGTGACAGGACAAGGACTTCAGAGTCAGAGGTCGGGGCGGGTCAGGGGTGGGTCCGTGATGGTACCAGGACCTCAGAGGTCAGGGGCGGGTCCGTGACAGGACAAGGACTTCAGAGTCAGAGGTCGGGGCGGGTCAGGGGTGGGTCCGTGATGGTACCAGGACCTCAGAGGTCAGGGGCGGGTCCGTGACAGGACAAGGACTTCAGAGTCAGAGGTCAGGGGCAGGTCTGTGATGGGACCAAGACTTCAGAGTCAGAGGTCAGGGGCGGGTCCATGACAGGACCAGGACTGCAGACAAACTGCTGACTCACATTTTCAAACTGACCACTCAGACCTGCTGTCTCATTACCCATCATGCCTCTGTCCTTAAAATCCACCAGCGTTCTCTGGTCAATAACTGATCGATCAGAATCAGCTGCTCAGATCTGAAGCACACTTCAGTAACTGGACTGAACTGGATCTGACCCCTCAGAGTGTCTGTTGTGGAGTCTCCATGGAGCCGGACAGCAGCTTTGTTCAGGATCCTTTGAGTTCAGATCCACTGAAACAAAACTGTGCTGAGCTCAGCGAATCGGCTGGTCCCAGTTTAACTGTTTCACAGCAGAACCCTGACCCTCATCAGTCCTGGAGTCCACGTGGGACTCAGCAGGGACCCTGACCCACATCGGTCCAGGAGTCCACGTGGGACTCATTATGTGTTCACATAAAAGTTTTTTTCCACAGAACAGCACACGGTTTACCTGAACAGGTGATCCACCTCCAGGACTCTGAACTAATCAATCAACACAACCAGGGAGCTTCAGTGGCAGCGAGCTAACAGCTACCGGCTAACACTCATGTTTATCTGCAGCCTGACTGGCTGCAGATAAACTGCAGTCCTGAGACTCAAACATCCAGACCCAACAGAGTTCAGAGCCACCAACCGTGTACAGGTTTGGACTCCCAGCTAACGTTGGGTCCAGATTCACACTTGAACATCAGAGCCGCTTCATTTCCTTCATATTTTATTTAGAGCCGCTTCATTTCCTCAGTCTGAAACCGGATCCAGGAACTTCCCGTTCACATTCAAATATAAATGGGTTATTGATCATCAGACTGTGGCTCCACCCACAACCACAACCTCCTGGGTGAGGCGGCCTGTGATTGGACGGACTGATGTAACGGCTGAAACATGGTGAACTCTGATGTGTCTGTCTGTCCTCAGGGTGAATGACGGCGACTGTCAGCAGGACCGACTGCAGCTCCTCGCAGTGAGTCCAGTTTACATACTGTCAGTGAATGCACCACCTCAACACAGACCTGTATAAATACACACGCCTGTATAAATATACAAATACACACACTATGAACATGTGCGTATTTTTACATGTGATATAAACCTCCAACAGCAGCAGATATTTCCCCACTGTCAGCTGATCTGAGGTCTGTTTCAAAGCTCTTTCACTAATGCACTTGATTGATCCACACACACACCTGTGTAACTCGATCATCCTGCTGTCTCAGGCCTCAGCAGTAACTGCAGTACTATAAGTAGTATTACTGTGTGTACATCCGCGATAATACTGTGTACTGTGTGTTTCCTTTGCAGGTGTCAACCGGTTGAAAAGCATTAACACATTGATAGTTTGCATGTGAGATGTGGTCAGAGCAGTGTAAGGGTTTGAAGTGTAAGAGCCTAAAGCAGCACATTGTAACGGCTGGAGCGTCGTCAGTTGGTATGTGTAAAGGCTGAAAGCTGCTGGAGCGTCGTCAGTTGGTATGTGTAAAGGCTGAAAGCGGCTGGAGCGTCGCCAGTTGGTATGTGTAAAGGCTGAAAGCTGCTGGAGCATCGCCAGTTGGTATGTGTAAAGGCTGAAAGCGGCTGGAGCGTCGTCAGTTGGTATGTGTAAGGCTGAAAGCGGCTGGAGCGTCGCCAGTTGGTATGTGTAAAGGCTGAAAGCGGCTGGAGCGTCGCCAGTTGGTATGTGTAAAGGCTGAAAGCGGCTGGAGCGTCGTCAGTTGGTATGTGTAAAGGCTGAAAGCTGCTGGAGCGTCGTCAGTTGGTATGTGTAAAGGCTGAAAGCGGCTGGAGCGTCGTCAGTTGGTATGTGTAAAGGCTGAAAGCGGCTGGAGCGTCGTCAGTTGGTATGTGTAAAGGCTGAAAGCGGCTGGAGCGTCGTCAGTTGGTATGTGTAAAGGCTGAAAGCTGCTGGAGCGTCGTCAGTTGGTATGTGTAAAGGCTGAAAGCGGCTGGAGCGTCGCCAGTTGGTATGTGTAAAGGCTGAAAGCGGCTGGAGCGTCGCCAGTTGGTATGTGTAAAGGCTGAAAGCGGCTGGAGCGTCGCCAGTTGGTATGTGTAAAGGCTGAAAGCGGCTGGAGCGTCGCCAGTTGGTATGTGTAAAGGCTGAAAGCGGCTGGAGCGTCGTCAGTTGGTATGTGTAAAGGCTGAAAGCGGCTGGAGCGTCGTCAGTTGGTATGTGTAAAGGCTGAAAGCGGCTGGAGCGTCGTCAGTTGGTATGTGTAAAGGCTGAAAGCTGCTGGAGCGTCGTCAGTTGGTATGTGTAAAGGCTGAAAGCTGCTGGAGCGTCGTCAGTTGGTATGTGTAAAGGCTGAAAGCTGCTGGAGCGTCGTCAGTTGGTATGTGTAAAGGCTGAAAGCGGCTGGAGCGTCGTCAGTTGGTATGTGTAAAGGCTGAAAGCGGCTGGAGCGTCGTCAGTTGGTATGTGTAAAGGCTGAAAGCGGCTGGAGCGTCGTCAGTTGGTATGTGTAAAGGCTGAAAGCGGCTGGAGCGTCGTCAGTTGGTATGTGTAAAGGCTGAAAGCGGCTGGAGCGTCGTCAGTTGGTATGTGTAAAGGCTGAAAGCGGCTGGAGCGTCGTCAGTTGGTATGTGTAAAGGCTGAAAGCGGCTGGAGCGTCGTCAGTTGGTATGTGTAAAGGCTGAAAGCTGCTGGAGCGTCGTCAGTTGGTATGTGTAAAGGCTGAAAGCGGCTGGAGCGTCGTCAGTTGGTATGTGTAAAGGCTGAAAGCGGCTGGAGCGTCGTCAGTTGGTATGTGTAAAGGCTGAAAGCGGCTGGAGCGTCGCCAGTTGGTATGTGTAAAGGCTGAAAGCGGCTGGAGCGTCGTCAGTTGGTATGTGTAAAGGCTGAAAGCGGCTGGAGCGTCGTCAGTTGGTATGTGTAAAGGCTGAAAGCGGCTGGAGCGTCGCCAGTTGGTATGTGTAAAGGCTGAAAGCGGCTGGAGCGTCGTCAGTTGGTATGTGTAAAGGCTGAAAGCTGCTGGAGCGTCGTCAGTTGGTATGTGTAAAGGCTGAAAGCGGCTGGAGCGTCGTCAGTTGGTATGTCTAAAGGCTGAAAGCGGCTGGAGCGTCGTCAGTTGGTATGTGTAAAGGCTGAAAGCGGCTGGAGCGTCGTCAGTTGGTATGTCTAAAGGCTGAAGTGTTTCCGTGTTTTAGGTTGTACTGTTAATTTTGAAGGTTAGCTAACTTAGCGTTCGCATATTGCGTGGCTAATGTGGCTAGCAGCCTCTGCGATGTTGAGATACTGAGGGACAATCGAGAGAAACTGAACGATAAGCCTCATTTGAAGCTCACTAACTAACGAGCGTAGTGTGTCGGATGCCTGCAGCTGCTCTTCATATTGCTTTCTGAATTTTAGTTTACAGCATTGCAGCTGTTAGTTGTTAAAGGAAGCCCATTCTGCTCTGCACCGGTGTCTGTGGTATGTAAATTGACTTGATAGACATTCCCTGAAGGTAACGATAAACTTACGTGTGAAAAAGACACGGTCAAACCACAGAAATTAGTTTGATCAATGTTCAACCAGCAGACCAGCGGTGGTGAAATATTTGTGAATGCTATGGAACAGCATTTACTGAAGAGTAAAAGTTAATTTGCAGTATAAGATCTGAAAGTGGTTGGCGTGTCCGTGATGAGAGCTCTCAGTCTCCACATGCTAGAAGCTTTAGCTTTGTGTGTCTGATTCTGTTTCCCATCATGCCCTAGGAGAAGAGGAAGTGGCAGACCGAGATCGAGAACAAGAAGCGTCAGCTGGAGGACGACCGGAGAGCTCTGCAGCACCTGAAGGTAAGACGGCAGGTTGATGGTTCACATCCCTGCTGACTATCCGCTGGGTAACGTTGCCTTCAGGGCTGACCCCAAATAGTCGAAGAGTCAATGGATGGAGCCTAATTAAACTATAAGTCTTTGCAGCGAAACGAGGATTATACCCTTTTGGTGATATGGGGTGCTCGCCGTCTGATTTTACATAGTACTACCAGTTTTCTCCCATTAAGTTGATATGCTGCCTGTTACAATATAAATTCCAACATATAATGCTGTAAATAAACATGTGAAAAGAAAAAAGTTTTTAATAAATGTTTGAAAGTGCGTGAATGAATCCTAAATTGTAACCCTAACCCTTAAGGAAGGGGCGCCAATGCAAATGTGTGGGTGTAGTGGCAGCAGAGGAACACTTGCTGAGGAGACCGAGCCTCAGCAGCACTGTTGTTGAGTTGTCTGCACCGAACACGGGACGTGCAGATCATTTTTCACCATTGATGAACCACACAAAGAATATTATGTTGCTTTTAATAAGTTACTTGAAATAGACCCGCGGGGAACTGCAACGTGCGTGCAGATGTCGGCCTCACGGCATGCACGCTAAACTCTGCACAAGAAATGTGCAGTGTAAGTTACAGTGAGAAACGAACAGAGACTGCGGCTCTGTAGCTTCTCCAGATTAAAGCGGATTCACCGTGAGTAACGCCCCCCACTCACAGTCACCGCCACACAAATACACACGTGATTCGAATATCAGTCGACTATAGGCGTCGGTTACCTCACGAAGTCCAGAACGCTTGCCAGTCCTGAAGCCAGCGGCCTGGGCTCGGCTGTCCTATCGACAATAAAAGCTAACGATAAGATAACTAATACATTAAATAACACATTGTAGTCTGTTCTTACAAGGTACAAGGAAGGTTTATTTGTTTGTTTGAGTGAAATATAGTTTGTAACTATACTGCAACATTTAGTCCACATCAAAATAAACTCAGTTTTAAAAATTAAATAAACTACGATGAGTGGAGCAGAGCTGAGGATGAATTAGAGTTTAAGAGTCTGACGGCTTGGGGGGAAAAGCTGCTCTGCAGTCTGGTGGTGCGGCAGCAGAAACTTCTACATCTCTTCCCAGCATGCAGCAGGGTGAACAGGCTGTGGCTAGGTGGGTTCTGTCCTTCAGTATCCTTTGGGCTCTGCAGGCACCTCACCGACATCACTCTGGAGATGGGTACCAACGATCTTCTGTTTGACTACACCGCTGCAGAGCGCTCCGGTCCTGGCCCGTGCATATCTAAAAGCATATGTAAGCATAATAAAGGTCTTAAAACAAAATTTTGACACGGGGTCAGATACAGCCGCTGCTGATCGCGTCACTCTTATTAGAATTTAGCTCAAACTACCAACAGCAACAGTAACACTGAATGAAAGCAATAAAAAAGTCTGAGAAATATACGCTAAAACATTCACAACAATATAAACCAGCTAATGACCACACACAGTAAGCCAGGAGCCCCTGTGGCCCTTGAGGGCCAGCTGGCCTTGTATTGAGAGGGATTTATCTTACAGCGTAGATCCAGAGGTGTGGCGGCCCAAAGCTTTGAGTCTGCGAACAGCTGCAGAGTAAAATATCTGCAGCTGATCTCGGATCAGACAGAAACGCTGCAACTGCTTTCACCCCAGACTCGCAGCCGCGGCTTTGAAATAACTGAGTATTTTTAATGCAGACTGATCACATGACACATCCACTCTCAGAAACACGTCTGCTTCAGATATCATCTGATCTGAACCTGATTCTGCAAAATCCACAAAAGGGGACCAAACTGAGCCAAAGTAAAGATGAACACAGATAATATATAGTCATGTATATGTGTATATATATTTATGTATATGTATATATGTGTGTGAAAAAGTGTTTGCCCCCTTCCTGATTTCTTATTTTTCTGCATGTTTGTCACACTGAAATGTTTCAGATCATCAGACAAATTGTAATATTAGACAAAGATGACACAAAATGCAGTTTTTAAATGAAGGGTTTTAGGGGAAGGGGAAGAAGGGGAAAAAATCCAAACTGACATCATGGCCCATCGGTTGGTAACTTGTGTGAACTTGACGGCAGAGATATCCCAGCTAGCAAGAATGTTCTCCCCAAGAACACAAGCCCGTTCTTTGCATTCTTGGTTTTGGATTCCCCCGTTTGAAAAGAGAGGAAAACACATGACTTCCTCTGTGTTTAAACATTTATTTCCACAAACAGTCGGCTCGCTGAACGAGGCTGCTGACGAGTTAAAGAAGTAGGACGTGTTGTAATGACATAAAATAGTGTTTTATTTCCATAACGTGTTTTTACAAGCAGCATCACATCCACACGCCGGCGCTCAGCGTTTGGCTCCACGAACATCTGATAACAGTATATGAAACTCTGCTCTCCTATTGGCTCGACTGACGCTCTGAAAACAGCATCAGTTTAAATGTAATTTGTCTCCTGTTCACCTTATTCAGGAGAATAAATTGCTGCATGCAGGTATTAATTAATCTGATTCCTGATTAAACTGTGCAACATATCTGAGGCGTTCTTTCTCCGTTTGTGTTTCTGATCCTGAATCTGGATCTTTGTGGCTGCAAATGATCTTAAATTATTATTATTTTTTTTTTGTGCCACTATTTATTCAGAAAGGCTTTAAGCCTGGAATACTCAGAGGGAATATTTGGATTTATTTTCCACCTCTTCATTTCAAAGCGTTACATCCTTCTGCCGTGTGCGGCGCCTTTTCTCTTTTCTCCTCCTTTACTTACAGGACGCACATTGGATCACAACCTTTGCGTGGGAAGTGGCGTCCGCACGTTTCCAGCCCTGTTTTGAACGTACGCACCGTTTAGAAATGAGACCCCAGATGTCTTTAGCACGTCACATAGACCCAGGTGAAACACGTCCAGCCTCAGCCAGTACGAGCACAGCCAGAGATGTACAGCCAGCAGCTCAGACCCTAATGAAACAGTTGCTCCACCAAATGACCCAGCAGACTGGCCCCGAATCTTATCAGACTTCATGAGGGCCAAGTTAGTGTGCAGAGGTCTGTTCAAACCAGCACTGGATTTGTCTAGTAGAGGTTTCTATTCAGGCTTCTCACAGAGGGAGGATTGCAGTGAGAGCATTGTGGTGTCAGGTGTGACTGTGCGGCAGCTCTGTATTTGCTCTATGAAGCCGAGTTCACACTGCACGGTTTATAGCCCGATGTGCCGCTTGACGACCGTCAGGCTGTGATCGTGAGTAAATCAGCGGTCGATCGGCGGTCACCAGTCGTTATGTGTGAACTAATCAATGACGCATCAAAAAGCTCCCCGACACATTTCTGACACATCGCAGACGTCTGGCAGATATCTAGCACGCCAAATATCTGGAGGAGTTGGCTGACTTGACATCCAGCCAATGAGAGCAGGCAGCTACTTTTTCACTGCAAAACCCTTTTTACTCCCCTCCAGCTCTCTGTAGCTCAGACGATCCCTGCTGTGCTGAACCATCTTTATAATAACAAACAACAGCTGTTTCCTGTGCAGGATTGCCCCATTTCCCATTTAACATTTCACGTGTGTTTTCCTGACTAAACGTGGTTTGGAGACCAGCATCGGGTCACAGATCCGCTGTCAGCTCGTGTAGTTCGACTGTCACCGAAAAGTCACGTAATGTGAACGCCACAACGACTTCAAGACACTTCACAAGACGGCGAGCTGTGTAGTGTGAACAGCACGGCCATCGGCCGACGCTGAAAGTCGTGTAGTCTGCACGAGCCTTGAGTCGCAGCCAGTCTGTGACCGAGTGGTAATGTAGCTGGTAGAGTTTGCCATAGAAACCAGCCAGGTCTGTGTGGGACTGTGAGCTGCACTTTATGAGAGGTGCTGAAGTCAACATGTGTGGCTTTTTGGTGAGATTGTGAACTGAGAAGTGTTTCAGTTAGTTTTGGTTTCCGCCTCCTTGTCTCATCTTAATATACCCAATGTCCCAAACGTGGTTCTTTGTCTGTCAGACGGTCTGAAGGAGATACTACCACACCAGCAGGGCAATAATGTAGACTTATCCCCCCACAGTATAGGAAATATCCACTGCGACTCAGTTTTCCTTACTGTGACTCACTATAACTTATGATGCTGTATTCAAACCTGCCTTGAGTCATTTTAAATAGATAGATTGCGTTTTGTAAGATTAATAGATTTTGATGTGTAGTACTTTTTGTCGTGGAAATTATATTCCTGGTGAGGGGCTGAGCAAATAATTCAGTTACAACAAACTGTTGCCTTTGAAGAATTTATTTAACAAAAGAGAATAAACAGAAAAGTACTACAACACAAATCAGCTGGACCAGAGGTTCTGTCTCCTAAGACAGTCACTAACATCTGGCCCCAAGCAAAGGGATGCATCATCATTTACACAGTCTAGGTTTCTGTGTTTTGGGGAACAGAGATCCTCTCTCGGCCTTGAATGAACATTCCAGGAGAGGAGAGGAACAACAAGAGAGGGAAAGCACCAAAAACAATCTCACAGCTCTGACCTAAACCCTAGGAAATGTGGACAGACTAACATAAGAAGTATAGGAGAGGAAAGGTTAAGGATATAATAAGGATATAATAGTAAAAGTAAAAAGTAAAAGATCATACATATAAGATTAAATGCAAGAGGACACAATTTTCTGCCATAACACTTTTACTTTTGATTACTTAAGTATTTTTAAAACCAGGTACTTTTTTACTTTTATCCGAGTAGGTTTACACTGGATGACTTTTACTTTTACTTGAGTAACATTTTTCACGTGGTAACTGTACTTTTACTTAAGTATGAAAATTGAGTACTTCTTCCACCACTAGTTGGAAGAGGGGCCCAACCAGTTATTAGGTTTAGGGGTCAATCACTTTTTCACACAGGGCCATGTAGGTTTGGAGTTTTTCCCCTTGATAATAAAAGCCTTCATTTATAAATTGCATTTTGTGTTTACTTGTGGTGATTTAATAATAATACATTTTATTTATATGCACCTTTCTGAACAGTCAAGGTCACCTCACAAAACATAATAGAACAGTACAGTAAATAATAAATAAATCAATAAAATTAACTATAATTACAGTGCATAAAATCAGGGTACATAATGAGTGATGACAGAGTGATGCCAGTTTAAAAAGATGTGTTTTCAGGCGAGATTTAAAAAAAAGTGAAAGCGAGTCAATGTTGCGGAGGTCTGGTGGAAGAGAGTTCTAGAGACGAGGGGCCGAGCGGCTGAAGGCTCTGAACCCCATGGTGGTCAAACGAGCAGGAGGTACAGTGAGGTGAACAGAAGAAGACCTAAGACTACGGGTGGGGGTGTTATATGAAGGAGGTCAGTGAGGTACCGAGGAGCGAGGTTATGAATGGCCTTGAAGGTTAGGAGCAGAGTCTTGAAATCAATGCGGTATTTAACTGGGAGCCAATGAAGCTGTTGAAGGACAGGAGTGATATGATTAATAGAAGGGGTTCTGGTGATGATCCGGGCAGCAGAGTTCTGAACCAGTTGAAGTTTATGTATGGATTTGAGAGGAAGACCAACGAGAAGAGAATTACAATAATCAATGCGGGATGTGAGCAGTGTGCGAATGAGAATGGCTGTACTAGTGGGTGAGAGAGACAGACGGAGGCGATTAATGTTACGTAAATGGAAGCATGCAGACCGAGTGACATTATTAATGTGAGCTTGAAATGAAAGTGTCGAGGATCACACCCGGACTCTTGACCGGAGAGGAGGAGGAAAATGTGGAGTTGTCAATGGTAAGAGAAAAACAGATTTAGATTTAGTCAAAGTGGATTTGGTGCCAATGAGGAGGACCTCGGTTTTGTCACTGTTAAGTTTGAGGAAGTTGCAAGAGAACCAGGATTTGATTTCCGTTCCGGCAATCAGAGAGGGGGTGGGTGGGAGAGATGTGGTAGGTTTGGTGGACAGGTAGAGCAGGATGTCATCTGCATATCAGTGGATCTGGATGTTAAATTTACGGAAGATATGGCCAAGTGGAAGCAGATAGATGATGAACAGAAGGGGCCCCAGGACAGAGCCCTGGGGAACACCAGTAGTGACAGGGGGGGTAGCTCTGATTTGAAATGTTTTGAGTTGGATGAAGTGAGTGCGGCCAGAGAGAGATGATTTAAACCGGTCCAAACCAATAGTGACTAATCTGTCAAGGAGGATGTTATGAGAGATGGTGTCAAAGGCTGTACAAACACAAGAGTTTGTCCTGATTTTAGCTTCCTTGTTCATGACTTTTGGATTCTTTTAAACATTATGATGTGAACAAGCCAGTTTTACTTATGAGTCAGAGAACATCATTCAGATTCAGATGTTTAGGAAGCACACTGTCAACCTGAAAAACAAAAATACTTTTGAAGATCACAGAGTACTTTTATACTTTTATTCTTTCATACCAATGAACCAGCGTGACTGTACTTCCTGTCTGTGTTCAAGTCGAAGGCTCTGAGGGAGCGCTGGCTGCTGGAGGGAGCTGCAGGACCAGAACAGGACGACGTGAGGAGACAGCTGGAGCAGGACAAGGCCAAGACTAGGAGCCTGGAGGAGACCATCAACAGGTCTGATCTAGTCTGATCTAATGTAGTCTAATGTAAGACCAGGAGCCTGGGAGAGACCATCAGCAGGTCTGATCTAGTCTGATCTAATCTAGTCTAATGTAAGACCAGGAGCCTGGAGGAGACCATCAACAGGTCTGATCTAGTCTGATCTAATCTAATGTAAGACCAGGAGCCTGGGGGAGACCATCAACAGGTCTAATCTAATCTAGTCTAATGTAAGACCAGGAGCCTGGGGGAGACCATCAACAGGTCTGATCTAGTCTGATCTAATGTAGTCTAATGTAAAACCAGGAGCCTGGGGGAGACCATCAACAGGTCTGATCTAGTCTGATCTAATCTAGTCTGATGTTAGACCAGGAGCCTGGAGGAGACCATCAACAGGTCTGATCTAGTCTGGTGAGATTTATGTTTAAATTACAGGAGGAAAGCCAGTTCACAGACAGACAAGTCATTGTAACCTGAGCTCCAGGCAGGATTAAAATCAACGTTTGTTGCATATTTGTTGCAGGTTGGAGCAGGAGCTGGTCAGTTTGGAAACTGGAGCCGGTTGTCAGACCATAACACACACTACTGTGAGAACACACACACACACACACACATACACACACGCAGATTACATTTTTCAGACTACAGCCACATTACCCTAGTCACTATAAACTAATCAGATTACCCTAGTCACTATAAACTAGTCAGATTACGTTAGTCGGATTACCCTAGTCACTATAAACTAGTCAGATTACCCTAGTCACTATAAACTAGTCAGATTACATTAGTCAGATTACCCTAGTCACTATAAACTAATCAGATTACCCTAGTCACTATAAACTAGTCAGATTACCCTAGTCACTATAAACTAGTCAGATTACATTAGTCAGATTACGTCAGATTACATTAGTCAGATTACCCTAGTCGCTATAAACTAATCAGATTACCCTAGTCACTATAAACTAGACAGATTACATTAGTGAGATTACCCTAGTCGCTATAAACTAATCAGATTACCCTAGTCACTATAAACTAGTCAGATTACTAGGTGAGATTACCCTAGTCGCTATAAACTAGTCAGATTACCCTAGTCACTATAAACTAGTCAGATTACATTAGTCAGATTACCCTAGTCACTATAAACTAGTCAGATTACATTAGTCAGATTACCCTAGTCGCTATAAATTAGTCAGATTACCCTAGTCACTATAAACTAGTCAGATTACATTAGTCAGATTACCCTAGTCACTATAAAGTAGTCAGATTACATTAGTCAGATTACCCTAGTCACTATAAACTAGTCAGATTACCCTAGTCACTATAAACTAGTCAGATTACATTAGTCAGATTACCCTAGTCACTATAAACTAGTCAGATTACATTAGTCAGATTACCCTAGTCGCTATAAATTAGTCAGATTACCCTAGTCACTATAAAGTAGTCAGATTACCCTAGTCGCTATAAACTAGTCAGATTACCCTAGTCACTATAAAGTAGTCAGATTACATTAGTCAGATTACCCTAGTCGCTATAAACTAGTCAGATTACCCTAGTCGCTATAAACTAGTCAGATTACATTAGTCAGATTACCCTAGTCGCTATAAACTAGTCAGATTACATTAGTCAGATTACCCTAGTCGCTATAAACTAGTCAGATTACATTAGTCAGATAACAATGGTAAGATTACAATAATCACATTACTCTAGTCGCTATAAACTAGTCAGATTACATTAGTCAGATTACCCTAGTCGCTATAAACTAGTCAGATTACCCTAGTCGCTATAAACTAGTCAGATTACCCTAGTCGCTATAAACTAGTCAGATTACCCTAGTTGCTATAAACTAGTCAGATTACATTAGTCAGATTAACCTAGTCGCTATAAACTAGTCAGATTACATTAGTCAGATTAACCTAGTCGCTATAAACTAGTCAGATTACCCTAGTCGCTATAAACTAGTCAGATTACAGTAGACAGATTACCCTAGTCGCTATAATCTAGTCAGATAACGGACACTGAAGTCCTTCCTCCTCCTCGGGTTAGAACACATGAAATAAAAACTAACAGCTCAAGGTGGCTTCCCACTGACCTCGTTTAGTCCGGTTAAACCGAACGCCACAGCGCTGGGTCAGTGTGAACGGCATACTTGAACTCTGGTGCGGACCGGACAACTGCTCCCTGGTCCGCCTCACAGAGGTGGTCTCAGACCAAGTGAACTCTGGAGCGGTTCATTTCTGGTGTTACCACCATTCGAACCAATCACAGGAAGTGTATTACTGTGTGTCCTTTCATTGGTTAAAAACGTTTACTGTTTTGCTGACGGGTGAACTAGTAGTGCGTTTGCAGCCGCCATTTCCGGACCCGGACTTTTAGGTGTGAACCCGCCCTTAAAGCCCTATATCGGACAGACCCCTGCCATAGATCTTTGAATGTTATTGTAAACCAAGCTCAGGATTACAGTAATCAGGTTACAGTTAGTAGCAAACACTAAATCATCATGACGTCTGTTCATATCGTGGCCGTAATGAACTTGCAGCCTGTAGGGGGTTCTGTTTCCTGTTGGACTTTTATCTTGAAGTTGAACTTCCTCCTTCTGTCTCTGTGCCTGCAGGTGTCTTCAGGATCAGTTACAGGTAAATTTCTTTTTGTCTGTCTGTTTCTGTCTTGTTGTTTCTCTCGTCTCCCTCTCACCGTGTCTCTGTGATCAGCTGTAGAGGTCAAAGGTCACAGCAGCCGTCAGCAGGACAGAGCTGCAGCTGCAGGTTCGATAGTTCAAGGTGAGACTCTGCTGAACTCTGTTGTGTAATCAGACTACAGTCATCAGACTGGTGAGTTTAGATTACACTTTGCAACAGACAAATTACAGTCATCAGATTATTGTAATCAGATTACAGTCATTTGGTCATATTACTCACATTACAATTGTAAAATATTAATCTGATTACAGCAGTCAGATTATATTAATACATAAATCGATTTACAGATATCAGTTTTTACAGCAGTTTTTAGACGCACATAAAAGTTCTAACACTATATATATATATATATATATATATATATATATATATATATAGTGTGTAATATGTTCAGCACAAGGCGCCGAGTCCAGAGGTGATGTTAGTGATATTTAATTAGATGAGCTTAATTGAAGGTCAGACACATTAAGCAAATACAAATCAGTGAATCAGGTGAATCTCTCAGGTGAGTGTCTCAGGTGAATCTCTCGGGCGAGTGTCTCAGGTGAATCTCTCAGGTGAATCTCTCAGGCGAGTGTCTCAGGCGAATCTCTCAGGCGAGTGTCTCAGGTGAATCTCTCAGGTGAATCTCTCAGGTGAATCTCTCAGGCGAATCTCTCAGGCGAGTGTCTCAGGTGAATCTCTCAGGTGAATCTCTCAGGTGAATCTCTCATGTGAATCTCTCAGGTGAATCTCTCAGGCCAGTGTCTCAGGTGAATCTCTCAGGCGAATCTCTCAGGCGAGTGTCTCAAGTGAATCTCTCAGGCGAGTGTCTCAGGTGAATCTCTCAGGTGAATCTCTCGGGCGAGTGTCTCAGGTGAATCTCTCAGGCGAGTGTCTCAGGTGAATCTCTCAGGTGAATCTCTCAGGCGAGTGTCTCAGGTGAATCTCTCAGGTGAATCTCTCAGGTGAATCTCTCGGGCGAGTGTCTCAGGTGAATCTCTCAGGCGAGTGTCTCAGGTGAATCTCTCAGGTGAATCTCTCGGGCGAGTGTCTCAGGTGAATCTCTCAGGCGAATCTCTCAGGCGAGTGTCTCGGGCGAGTGTCTCAGGTGAATCTCTCATGTGAATCTCTCATGTGAATCTCTCAGGCGAGTGTCTCAGGTGAATCTCTCGGGCGAGTGTCTCAGGTGAATCTCTCAGGCGAGTGTCTCAGGTGAATCTCTCAGGTGAATCTCTCAGGCGAGTGTCTCAGGTGAATCTCTCATGTGAATCTCTCATGTGAATCTCTCGGGCGAGTGTCTCAGGTGAATCTCTCGGGCGAGTGTCTCAGGTGAATCTCTCAGGCGAGTGTCTCAGGTGAATCTCTCAGGCGAGTGTCTCAGGTGAATCTCTCAGGTGAATCTCTCAGGTGAATCTCTCAGGTGAATCTCTCAGGCCAGTGTCTCAGGTGAATCTCTCAGGCGAGTGTCTCAGGTGAATCTCTCAGGTGAATCTCTCATGTGAATCTCTCAGGTGAATCTCTCAGGGGAATCTCTCAGGGGAGTGTCTCATGTGAATCTCTCAGGTGAATCTCTCATGTGAATCTCTCAGGTGAATCTCTCATGTGAATCTCTCAGGTGAATCTCAGGTGAATCTCTCAGGGGAGTGTCTCAGGTGAATCTCTCAGGTGAATCTCTCAGGCCAGTGTCTCAGGTGAATCTCTCAGGTGAATCTCTCAGGTGAATCTCTCAGGTGAATCTCTCAGGTGAATCTCAGGTGAATCTCTCAGGGGAGTGTCTCAGGTGAATCTCTCAGGTGAATCTCTCAGGTGAATCTCTCAGGTGAATCTCAGGTGAATCTCTCAGGGGAGTGTCTCAGGTGAATCTCTCAGGTGAATCTCTCAGGCCAGTGTCTCAGGTGAATCTCTCAGGTGAATCTCTCAGGTGAATCTCTCAGGTGAATCTCAGGTGAATCTCTCAGGCGAGTGTCTCAGGTGAATCTCTCAGGTGAATCTCTCATGTGAATCTCTCAGGGGAATCTCTCAGGGGAGTGTCTCATGTGAATCTCTCAGGTGAATCTCTCAGGTGAATCTCTCATGTGAATCTCTCAGGCGAGTGTCTCAGGCGAGTGTCTCAGGTGAATCTCTCAGGTGAATCTCTCAGGTGAATCTCTCAGGCGAGTGTCTCAGGTGAATCTCTCAGGTGAATCTCTCAGGTGAATCTCTCAGGCGAGTGTCTCAGGTGAATCTCTCAGGTGAATCTCTCAGGCGAATCTCTCAGGCGAGTGTCTCAGGCGAATCTCTCAGGTGAATCTCTCAGGTGAATCTCTCAGGCGAGTGTCTCAGGTGAATCTCTCAGGCGAGTGTCTCAGGTGAATCTCTCAGGTGAATCTCTCAGGCGAGTGTCTCAGGTGAATCTCTCAGGCGAGTGTCTCAGGTGAATCTCTCAGGCGAATCTCTCAGGTGAATCTCTCAGGTGAATCTCTCAGGCGAGTGTCTCAGGTGAATCTCTCAGGTGAATCTCTCAGGTGAATCTCTCAGGTGAATCTCTCAGGCGAGTGTCTCAGGTGAATCTCTCAGGCGAGTGTCTCAGGTGAATCTCTCAGGTGAATCTCTCAGGCCAGTGTCTCAGGTGAATCTCTCAGGCGAGT
The DNA here is from genome assembly GCF_014851395.1 of Micropterus salmoides. NCBI lineage: Eukaryota > Metazoa > Chordata > Actinopteri > Centrarchiformes > Centrarchidae > Micropterus > Micropterus salmoides. Next base: position 37,857,619 of record NW_024044237.1, read on the forward strand.
GTCTCAGGTGAATCTCTCATGTGAATCTCTCAGGCGAGTGTCTCAGGTGAATCTCTCAGGCGAGTGTCTCAGGCGAATCTCTCAGGTGAATCTCTCAGGTGAATCTCTCAGGCGAGTGTCTCAGGTGAATCTCTCAGGCGAGTGTCTCAGGTGAATCTCAGGTGAATCTCTCAGGCGAGTGTCTCAGGTGAATCTCTCAGGTTAATCTCTCAGGCGAGTGTCTCATGTGAATCTCTCAGGTGAATCTCTCAGGTGAATCTCTCATGTGAATCTCTCAGGTGAATCTCTCAGGCGAGTGTCTCAGGTGAATCTCTCAGGTGAATCTCTCAGGTGAATCTCTCAGGTGAATCTCTCAGGTGAATCTCTCAGGCGAGTGTCTCAGGTGAATCTCTCAGGTGAATCTCTCAGGTGAATCTCTCAGGTGAATCTCTCAGGTGAATCTCTCAGGCCAGTCTCTCAGGTGAATCTCTCAGGTGAATCTCTCAGGTGAATCTCTCATGTGAATCTCTCAGGCGAGTGTCTCATGTGAATCTCTCAGGTGAATCTCTCAGGTGAATCTCTCAGGCGAGTGTCTCAGGTGAATCTCTCAGGTGAATCTCTCAGGTGAATCTCTCAGGTGAATCTCTCATGTGAATCTCTCAGGTGAATCTCTCAGGTGAATCTCTCAGGTGAATCTCTCAGGTGAATCTCTCAGGTGAATCTCTCAGGCGAGTGTCTCAGGTGAATCTCTCAGGTGAATCTCTCAGGTGAATCTCTCAGGTGAATCTCTCAGGTGAATCTCTCAGGCCAGTCTCTCAGGTGAATCTCTCAGGTGAATCTCTCAGGTGAATCTCTCATGTGAATCTCTCAGGCGAGTGTCTCATGTGAATCTCTCAGGTGAATCTCTCAGGTGAATCTCTCAGGCGAGTGTCTCAGGTGAATCTCTCAGGCGAGTGTCTCAGGCGAATCTCTCAGGCGAGTGTCTCAGGTGAATCTCTCAGGTGAATCTCTCAGGCGAGTGTCTCAGGTGAATCTCTCAGGCGAGTGTCTCAGGTGAATCTCTCAGGCGAGTGTCTCAGGTGAATCTCTCAGGCGAGTGTCTCAGGTGAATCTCTCAGGCGAGTGTCTCAGGTGAATCTCTCAGGCGAGTGTCTCAGGTGAATCTCTCAGGTGAATCTCTCAGGCGAGTGTCTCAGGTGAATCTCTCAGGCGAGTGTCTCAGGTGAATCTCTCAGGCGAGTGTCTCAGGTGAATCTCTCAGGTGAATCTCTCAGGTGAATCTCTCAGGTGAATCTCTCAGGCGAGTGTCTCAGGTGAATGGCCATAAACAGGCTCGCTAGCTAGTAGCTGTTGGACGTTGAGAGAGGATTGGAGCTGGGTCCTGACGCCCCGCTCCACGATGTGTCTCTGTCTGATTGGCACCTTACCTCCAATCTGTCTCTGTGCCCGCCTCCTTTCTCTCCCATGAACCTTTGCAGAGGTCAAAGTTCACAAAAGCCCCCGAATGATCAAACCGAGAGAGGCGACAGAGGAGATGAAGAGAGGTGAGTCCCAGAGGAAGCCCTTTGTTTGTTGATGTCCTGAAGATGTCTGTGAAGGTTCTCAGTCATCCAGGTCATAGTTATCCAACGATGGTTGAGGTCCAGGGCAACTGGACTTTATTGAAGATGCTAGAAGACGTTTCGTCCCTCATCCGAGAGACTTTCATTTCTGACTGACTGGTAGGGAAACTCTATTTAACGTCAGTGGGATCGTTGGCTAGGATCGTCAATACCGCTGGTTCGTTAGTGCTCCTGGCTGTGGTAACGACAGTCTTCATGGTCATTAGAGCCACCCGAGGCCAAGACTGAACGACCATCGTTGGTATCTTCACCGGAGGCCAAGAGGAAATACTTGTTGAGTTTCCTGGGAAGTGATGAAAGGACAGCATTGTAAGTGGGGGATAAGTGGTGGCGTAGACCCCCTCCCCTGTTCAGAGATGGCTTCTCAACCTGGGTGTAGATGCTTCCTTGACACCTCTTTCAAACCATCCATCTTCCAACGTGCAGAGAACCATCTCTGTCTAAAATGTGCACCTGGTGGTCCTCATACGAGTGTCCTCTGTCCTTCAGACTGCAGAGTCTTGACCTGAGGAGTTGGCCCTTCTGTGTTGAGCCATGTGTTTGTGTAGTGGTTGTTTAGTCTCCCAATATAGAGATGCTGGTCCACCCCAAAGACCGCACACCCAAACAGAAGAAAAGCAATCTAGTGTATGCGGTCCAATGCAGTGAGGAATGCACAGACCTGTATATTGGGAGACTAAACAACCACGACACAAACGCATGGCTCACACAGAAGGGCCAACTCCTCAGGTCAAGACTCCAGTCTACTTACATCTGAAGGACAGAGGACACTCGTTTGAGGACCACCAGGTGCACATTTTAGACAGAGAAGATGGATGGTTTGAAAGAGGTGTGAGGGAAGCCATTTACACACGAGTTGAGAAGCCGTCACTTCCCAGGAAACTGAACAAGCATTTCCTCTTGGCCTTCGGTGAGATGCCAACTATGGTCGTTCAGACTTGGCCTCGGGTGGCTCTAACGACTTTGAAGACGTCGTTACGTCTTCCAGTATCTTCAACCAAGTCCAGCTGCCCTTGACCTCAACCATCGTTGGATGATGTCCTGAAGTTAGCTCTAAATGGCTGGTTCAGCTGTGACAGCAGAAACCCGCTTGCTGAGACAACATGGCCGCCTGCTGAACTGTCACCGCACTCAGGACGGACAGACTGCGTCCAAATCACTTCCTGTTTACTGTATTTAATGTTTAGAACATTTGGATGATCAATATGGAGCCCAAACACTCGCACTGGACCAGAACAATGTAATGACATGCAGACCACAACCCGACTGCTCACTGTGAACTAGAGAGGGACGAGAGGACCAGCAGATCCAGACCGGACTCTGTGTGAGAACTGAGACCCAGCAGGGCAGCAGGAAGCTTGCAAGCACAGATCCAGACCCAGACCCCATGCAGATCCAGACTCCACAGCTCCAGAGCCAGAAAACCTGCAGGAAGTGATAGGAGGAGAGAGGAGAGACGAGAAGCACAAGACTACCGGAAAGGGAGAAGTTGCGTAGTAACATGCA
>NW_024044237.1:37861225-37910236 GCF_014851395.1 Micropterus salmoides
CTGGTTTTTGCTTTTGACTTTCTTTCTTTTTTTCTCCAGTCCAGTCTAGTCCTGATAAGCTCAGCAGAGGTCTGTAGGGGTCAGTAGAGTCCAGTAGAGTCCAGTAGACGTGTAGACACAGCATTAAGACGAGTTCTGTGCTGACAGGAAGAGGCCTCAATCAGAGGATGAAGAAGAGGAGGATGACAACGAAGAGGATGGCGAGCAACACGCCGATAGCGCACCACTGACGACGATCTGTTGAAATACACAGTGTTAATAACTGTCACTAAGTGCAACTAACTACAGCATAGCTAACGGCAACTACTACTACTACAGCATTACTAACTGCAACTAACTACTGCATAGCTAACGGCAACTAACTACAGCATAGCTACCGGCAACTACTACTACTACAGCATAACTAACTGCAACTAACTACTGCATAGCTAACGGCAACTAACTACAGCATAGCTAACGGCAACTACTACTAACTACAGCATACTAACTGCAACTAACTACTGCATAGCTAACGGCAACTAACTACAGCATAGCTACCGGCAACTAACTACTAACTACAGCATAACTAACTGCAACTAACTACTGCATAGCTAACGGCAACTAACTACAGCATAGCTAACGGCAACTACTACTAACTACAGCATTACTAACTGCAACTAACTACTGCATAGCTAACGGCAACTAACTACAGCATTACTAACTGCAACTAACTACTGCATAGCTAACGGCAACTAACTACAGCATAACTAACTGCAACTACTACTAACTACAGCATTACTAACTGCAACTAACTACTGCATAGCTAACGGCAACTAACTACTAACTACAGCATAACTAACTGCAACTAACTACTGCATAGCTAACGGCAACTAACTACAGCATAACTAACTACAACTAACTACTGCATAACTAACTGCAACTAACTACTGCATAGCTAACGGCAACTAACTACAGCATAGCTAACGGCAACTAACTACAGCATAGCTAACGGCAACTAACTACTAACTACAGCATTACTAACTGCAACTAACTACTGCATAGCTAACGGCAACTAACTACTAACTACAGCATTACTAACGGCAACTAACTACTAACTACAGCATTACTAACGGCAACTAACTACAGCATAGCTAACGGCAACTAACTACAGCATAGCTAACGGCAACTAACTACTAACTACAGCATAACTAACTGCAACTAACTACTGCATAGCTAACGGCAACTAACTACAGCATAGCTAACGGCAACTACTACTAACTACAGCATAACTAACTGCAACTAACTACTGCATAGCTAACGGCAACTAACTACTAACTACAGCATAACTAACCGCAACTAACTACAGCATAACTTACCGCAACTAACTACAGCATAGCTAACTGCAACTAACTACTAACTACAGCATAGTTAACCGCAACTAACTACTAACTACAGCATAACTAACCGCAACTAACTACTAACTACAGCATAGTTAACCGCAACTACTACTAACTACAGCATAACTAACCGCAACTAACTACAGCATAACTTACCGCAACTAACTACAGCATAGCTAACGGCAACTAACTACTAACTACAGCATAACTAACCGCAACTACTAACTACAGCATAGCTAACCGCAACTAACTACTAACTACAGCATAGCTAACCGCAACTAACTACTAACTACAGCATAGCTAACCGCAACTACTACTAACTACAGCATAACTAACCGCAACTACTAACTACAGCATAGCTAACCGCAACTAACTACTAACTACAGCATAACTAACCGCAACTAACTACTAACTACAGCATAACTAACCGCAACTAACTACTAACTACAGCATAGTTAACCGCAACTACTACTAACTACAGCATAACTAACCGCAACTAACTACTAACTACAGCATAGTTAACCGCAACTACTACTAACTACAGCATAACTAACCGCAACTAACTATTGCATAGCTAACTGCAACTACTACTAACTACTGCATAACTTATCTACAACTAACTATAACCACTTCCAAAAATACAGTGCTAATAACTTTTAACTAACTACAACTTTCACTATCAATAACCCCAACTATTGGTGTTCCTGATGTCTGATCAATACTGATGCCATCAGAGTACTTAGATCTGGTCCAAGAGAAACCTGAACCCGGATCAGTGAAGGACCAACTGGAGTAAACACCTTCAGAGCTAAAAGCTATATATCCCTTAATTATTCTTTTGATTGATTTCGGCGACTCCTCAGCAGAAACACTGAGGGTGACATCACGTGTTGCCGGGCAGAATTACCGCTGGTCATGTGAGACACTTTGGCCAGTTTCTTCATGACGTTGTCCAATCTGGACTGAGTGTTGTCCACCTCGTGATGAAGTCGTCCAACATCCTGCAGGAAAAACACAGAACCACTTAACAAGTCTGAGCAGGAAACAACCACAGACCCTCTCTTCCCTCAAAACCCCGACCGCCAGAGGCTCGTCCCCTCAAAACCCCGACCGCCAGAGGCTCGTCCCCTCAAAACCCGACCGCCAGAGGCTCGTCCCCTCAAAACCCCGACCGCCAGAGGCTCGTCCCCTCAAAGACCCGACCGCCAGAGGCTCGTCCCCTCAAAACCCCGGAGGAGCTGTAAGCGAGGATGCATCAGTGTCTCCTCTGCGGAAGTCTTTTTCAGTCGTGATGTTTAAAACAGCTGGAATATACTAGAGATGCACCGAACGATCGGCCGGTGAGTAAGTTCTTGCGTGAGTGAAGACGACACAACGCTTGCAGTTTATAATAAGGCAAAATCAGCTGTGTCCCTGCACAGACTTCACTCAGGCGGGTCGCCGAGGTACTTTAAGGGTCGCGTCAGCATATTTGTCAGAGAAACACAGAGACATTATGAGGTTAGCAGACGGGGGAGAACTGTTAGAACTAAAATGCTGAACCTACTAGAAACAGGGTCATGTAGTCTTTCAAAAATGATCAAATAAATTATACATATAGAGGCGAACAGCAGAACAGCCTTTGTTTTCACAAGTTTTTTATGCCGTTTCATCACAAAATGCATTTTTGAGCGGTTTTGAGGCTTAAAGTCAACTGAGTAGAACTTGAATATTGGCAGTTTTACCAAAGTTGATGGTGAATCAAACATTTTCGGGGTCGAGAAGCTCCACAAGCGCCACGAGGTACGCAGTGCCGGCCGGTGCCAGTCCCGCCCACAGAGCACCCTGGTCCCAGTTACTCAGACCAGTGCAGCAGCAACAACAGAGGAAAGGCAGTTTTTCCTTTTTGTGGCGGCCAGCCACAAAAATAGGAAATAAAATAGTCATTAGTTGCAGCGCTGAAGGCTACACCAGCCGCACGTATACAATTTTACCCCCATTCACGATAGTGGAGGGCTAAACCTGAAGTTAGCCTGCTCGGCCGGCAAAAGTCAACACAGTGGATGCTGTAGCGCTGCTGCTGACTAGCGTTTGGGGTGACGGAGACACCAACGCACAAGTATAATGCTACGCGTGTAGCCCCGACGCAGGAGTATAAATGGGCCATAAGTCAGTTGTTGGAGACACATTTTAAACATCGAGGGTTCTCTGTGATCATCGCTCTAAAGGGTGGTGAAAGTTCTTACACAGACTGTTCGTCCAGCTCCATGCCGATCCTCTCCGACATGTTCTTCAGGACTCCGATTGTTCCTGACACGAGCTCCAGCTGTTCATCTTGCTGCTCCACTATCAGCTGATACAAACATTCACGTTATTTCAATGCACCGACTACATTCTTCTTTTGCTTGACATTCTTAGACCACCACACTGATACTGCACCATATCTCAGTGTTGCCGTACCTGCTGCTGGCCCTGCTGCTCCTCTATAAACTGAGTGTTGGCCTTCTGCAGTTGCTGATCCAGTCGGACGTATTTATCAGGCTGCCAGATCGGACCCTGAGCACCACGCTCGCCGAGCAGAGCCTGCACATCACAACACAAACACGCACTATCAGACACTTTACATCAGCAGCAGCTCCGTGTCCACACATGAACCTACCCTAGCCGTACTGTACAGAGGGCACGCGCATGACGTCACAGAACGCGGTTACGCTCACTGAGTGGCAGAAAGACGAGCAGCAGTGTTAGCTTGAATCAGCAAAAACACAAACAACACATCTAAAATGGGAAAGAGCTGCTGGTTCTTTGGTAAGCAGTGAGGATCGCTGTCGAGTCCGACTGCCTTTAATTTGAGCAAATAATCACTCCTGGTTTACTAAATGCAGCCATGGTAACAGATGTTCTCCACTCAGTCCAGCCTGTTCCAGAAGGGGAAGTGACATCAATGCATACCCTCTATACCCTCCAGGGGCCTCCAGGGACCTCGCTTACGCTTACCCTCACCTCCAGGGACCTAGCAAACCTTCATCCTACAGGGGTCTCCAGGTGGTGGAAACTGGTGGACTTTGAAGGGTTTCAAACTTGGGGGGCTTTGAAGTGGGATTTCTTGTTTCATTAGGGGTCCCTTAAAGACTTCAAGGATTTCAGAGATGACCACGGACCTCTGAAGAGGTATCAGCAGTGTCTCGGGAAGTTTCAGGATCTTTGAAGGAGTTTTAAATTAAGGGATCTTTCAAGGGTCCTAATAGATCTCAGAAAAGGGTTTCCAAAGGCTTTTTAAATTCTAGACACAGGTCCCTGAGCCTGGGGCCCGTGTCTCCTCTCCTCGCCTGGGCCCTCTTCGGCAGGGGTGGGGCTCCAGCTGCTTCCCCCTGCCAGCTCCTCACAGTGGGGGCATTCGGGAGTCTCTGGGGTCATGGCCGGTGTTGTCGGGGTAGGTTTTGGTGCTCCTCAATGGGGGCGCTTGACTGGGGGGGCCTGGGCCCCCGTCTGGGGATGAGATCGGCCTCGGGGGCTGCTGGCACTGCCTGCACTCTGGGGAGGGATGCCTCTGGCTGGGCTGGGGGACCGTTGGCCTGGTTCTCCCGCGTTATCGCTCCCTGGCGGCGGGGAGCTGTCCTTCCTTGGGGCGGCGGGGAGCTGTCCTTCCTTGGGGCGGCGGGGAGCTGTCCTTCCTTGGGGCGGGGTACAGCTTCCCCCGGGACATGCGGTCTGGGGTCCTTTGCGCTTTGGGGTGTTGTGGGGTGCCCTGGCTTCTGGGGGTGGGGGTCTCTGCGCGGGTTGATCCGGTTTGTTTGTTTTTGTTTGTTTGTTGTTGTTTTTCTCCTCCCCAAGCCAGGGAAGGGGGAACACAGAAAGCAACGAAACCTGCAAGAGAAGCTCTGTTCTCTTGCAGGTTTCGTTGCTTTCTGCACTTGGTGTTTCCCACTGCTTTTCCCTGTTGTCCCCACCTTCCACCCCCCTTCTCTTACAGGCCTTTCTCTGTGCTGTCTGTTTGTGCCCCCCATCCCCGTGTCTGCCCCCTGTCCGGACCGCTGACAAATCAATACATAATTAATAACTAATAAAACAGACAAAGGAGTATTTTAATCCTCTCTTGTTAAAGTAAAATCTGTCTGGCACAATATGGTGTCCAGCTCATCACACTCTCTACCAGGCTGCTGGGCAGGACAGGTTTAAAAATTTAATTAAATTCTAGCACAGTCACACAGCTGTAGTCGGGTAGGTCACCTGGTGATGTGTACTTCAGGTGTGTGCATATACCTGTTTGTTCTTTCTGTCCACTGAGGCAGCAGCTGGAATCGACATCTGATCTTTCATTTCCTTTAAGAGAAGAAAAGTCAGTCAGCACCAAATCGGATGGACCAATTCTTCAGATCCACATCAAACCGGCCCGTAGCAGCTCCATAATAAACAATAAGAAGAGTATTTTTAAACACATAAACCTACAGATATAAACAAACAGTGACCACGAGTACGATTAAATAAAGAAGCTGCTGTCTGTGGACTGAAGACAGGTGACTGATGGCGTTAGAGGACCTTGACAGTCTGTCTGGTGCTGGTGATGAAGGCTTTCCTTTTCGACAGCTCGGCCGCGTCCAGGTTGAACTTCTTTGGGTTGGACTCAACGATGCGTTCACAGACAGTTAAGAAACACGTTTGTCTTTAAGTGTTGCACTTCCAAAGCACACATCACAGCTGAGACGCAGCTCTTTAAAGGATATTGATGGTCTCGTCGAGGTCCTCCAGGTCCCACTCGATGGAACGCAGGCTGTTCCTCAGCTCATTGGTCGTCCAGTCCATTTCCTCCTTGGAGGCTCCGCCCCCCTCCTGTAGCAGCTCGCACCATCTGTGATGGAGGCTCTGAGCTGCGTTCACTGCCTTCTGTACCTCTCTGTTAACAAACAAACATAAAACATAAGCTGTGGTTATCCAGTACGGTCTGGACCACGGGGTTGGGTCAGACTCCAGGTTTGCCGGTCTGGTCTTAAGTATGAACTCTGAGAGTAGTTTGTCATTATGAGATGTTCTGGTCTGAGCCCAGAAGTCAACTCTTTAATTATGTTCTGCAGCTGCTCAGAAATGTAACCGCCCCCTCGCTGACGGTTCAAACTACAACTCAGCACAAACTGGAAAACAACCGTTTCTATCTAAAGCTATCAAACGTCTTCAAATAGGTCTCCTCCTCTCACGGAATGACCTCCTAGATCCACATCAGGCTGGTTTTAAGAGTGGCCGCTCTACTGAAACCCTGAGCCCTAAGGTCAACAAGAGCTGCAGCCCGGTCCTCGGTTCTTATCCTGCTCGACCTATCAGCATCAGCCCAAAAGGACTCATGTCCCTCCATTGGCTCCCCGGGCCTCCAGAATCTAATCAGAGTCCCTGATGCTGCATACAGAGCGACTCCTGGGTCTGCACCATCTACCTGAACTCCACAATCCAAGCCCACGTTCCTTCTCGGCCGCTACGCTCCTCCAACGAACGCCGCCTGGCTCTGCCATCCCGTCACACAAAGCGACCTCAGTCCCTGTTCTCATCTGTGACGAGCTACCGCACGCCATCAGAGCAGGGGCGTCCCTCTCTGACTTCAAGAAGCTCCTGAAAACTCTGCAGAGAACACTTCCTCTGATAACACCTCTGACATCACTTCCTGCGCTCTTCTTCTTCTGCCTCCTAACAGGACTCCTATTCGTTAACTCTTACTTCTTCCTCCAGGCGTTCACCCCACTGATGCCGCACATCACATCACATGAGTAACCGTAGCAACAGAAGCGTCCATGCTGTGAAAACTCCTCAGTCCAGCACTGCATGATGGGTACCGCTGCCTCCATGTTCCTGCTCGACAGCCGCGGCTACAGTTACTATTGTTATTATTAATTATATCAACATTTGTGTCATTAGTACTATTATTCATCTCACTGACGTCTGAACTGTGATATTACTCATCACTGCACATGGAGGGCTGGAGACACAAACACCAACATGAAAACACACTTTACTGACTCACAAACATGCGAGTCTGAATTTCTGCTGAAAGACACAGAATAAACCTTTAAATCAGTTTCACATATCAAGTTTTGTACCCTGAACCAGAAGAGCGTTAAACTCACAGTCATGTTAATGACGTCACTCCTGCGTTAGTGTGTAAATGTGTGTACATTGTTAGTATGTGTGTACTATGTGTAGTTTGTGAGGAAAAACACTGAGGACAACAAAGAATGAATCTGCTTCACAACTAGAGAAAACTATTAATAATTAATTAAAGATCTGCTGGTTCTTCCAGCTGCACACACATTTGATCTCTTATTATCTTCACTTTTCACCATATTTTAATATTTAGATTCATTCAGGGACAGAAAACGCTGCAGTTTGCTTTAACATGACAGCAACATGCTAACGCCACCAGGCTAACACCACCATGCTAACACCACAGCAACATGACAGCAACATGCTAACGCCACCAGGCTAACACCACAGCAACATGACAGCAACATGCTAACACCACACCAACATGCTAACACCACAGCAACATGACAGCAACATGCTAACACCACAGCAACATGACAGCAACATGCTAACGCCACAGCAACATGACAGCAACATGCTAACGCCACAGCAACATGACAGCAACATGCTAACACCACACCAACATGCTAACACCACAGCAACATGACAGCAACATGCTAACACCACAGCAACATGCTAACACCACAGCAACATGACAGCAACATGCTAACACCACAGCAACATGACAGCAACATGCTAACGCCACAGCAACATGACAGCAACATGCTAACGCCACAGCAACATGACAGCAACATGCTAACACCACACCAACATGCTAACACCACAGCAACATGACAGCAACATGCTAACACCACAGCAACATGCTAACGCCACCAGGCTAACACCACAGCAACATGACAGCAACATGCTAACGCCACCAGGCTAACACCACCATGCTAACACCACAGTAACATGCTAACACCACCAGGCTAACACCACAGCAACATGACAGCAACATGCTAACGCCACCAGGCTAACACCACCATGCTAACACCACAGTAACATGCTAACACCACCAGGCTAACACCACAGCAACATGCTAACGCGACCAGGCTAACACCATCATGCTAACACCACAGCAACATGCTAACGCCACCAGGCTAACACCATCATGCTAACACCACAGTAACATGCTAACGCCACCAGGCTAACACCACAGCAACATGCTAACGCCACCAGGCTAACACCATCATGCTAACACCACAGTAACATGCTAACGCCACCAGGCTAACACCACAGCAACATGCTAACGCCACCAGGCTAACGCCACCAGGCTAACACCACAGCAACATGCTAACAAAACACTGGCCGCTAACGTTAGCATAGCCGTCTGTAGCCTCCGTGGCTACATTCATCACTGACTAGCTTAGCGATCAGCTCTGCGCAGGCTAACACTAGCCTGTTAGCATTAGCTCGATGTAAAGAGTTCTGACCCCTTGACGACGAAGAACGGGTCTTCCATAGACATGTTGCTGCTGGTTCCGACTCAGTCGCAGCGGCGCTCCATCACACGGACTGTCGGCTGAACGGGACCGGGTTCACCTCGGCTCTGATCAGACCTCCATCAGACCCGCCGCTGCTGCCGCTGAACTGCTTTGTTTACAAGCGGCGGCGGCTTCCGCAGCGGAAACGACCCCGTGACGTCACACACACGTTGGTTCCTCTGTCCCCGCGAGGACGCCTCAATGACGTAACGTTACAACAGGTATTAAAGTCAGAAGGTTTTAAGAGGTGCGCTCGAGCTGACTGCAGCTGACATGAGAGGCGATTTAATTTCTTTGCAAATGCCGCGAGATCAGTCGGTGATCTCAGCTCACAATGAACGTGTCCCACTTGTCTTTTTATTCCCCGACCCTGCGGTCACCTGCAGCTCACCTTAGACTATCAAGTCGGCGAAAGTCAGCCGCCGTCATCTCGAACGCACCTAATTTCTACCCAGCATGCCTTATTTTAAGTCCAGCATGCATCACGTTAAGTCAGCGCCGCATCAAGTCAAACGCACCTAATGATCAACGCTGGAGCGCCTTTCTGTAAATCTGTTGAGAAGTTTTCCAGCTGGAATGACTGTGACATATTATTCAAACACAGATCTATATTTTTCCACAGTTGCTTTAACAATAATATTCTTTTTCTAATGAACCATTCTGAACGCTTGTCTTTCTAAAACGTCCCTGCTGTTGTAACGCAAGGCGGGAGGATCTTATTAAAGGGGAACCAAAGGCGTCACTGTGTTGAGAAGTGTGTGGGGGGGGGGGCATTTAGGGGCTCATGTTAGGCCGAAACAGTTGGGCCACGAGACGTGATAATGGAGTCCCAGAACAAGACAACAAGATACTCCAATGCTATTTAGTATTAAGTATTCATTGATGAAAAAGGTTACTTGATGGGGGGGGCTCCTCCCCCAGAGGATTTTGAGCATTAAACTCTTAATTTCCTGCATTCTAGAGACATTTTCTATTTATTTATGGTGGAAATGTCTTTATTTATATGAAGGGAAACAAAATTCAGGTCGCCGGTGACAGTTCAGAATATAGAAATGTTATTGAATACAGTGCAGAAATCAGCAGCTTGTTTTTTAGCCTAAGTTACTTTTTTGGACAATGCAGATCTGTTTATTCTATATTTACATGAACATTTTATTCATCCATTCATTGTGTGCAAGTAAAACTTTCTCATAGAATTGTTATTTGTTATTTAACATTTCTTGTCGTGAGCTAATTTGCAGAAAACTTTTAGCAAATGCTTTCAAAAAGAGGTGAAGACAAAATCAACCATTTAAAAAAGTGGTGGGAACGCGTCCCCAGCGTCCCCAGCGTCCCCAGTGTAAATGACACCTGTGACGGTAACACTGAAGCGCTTCTCTCTACCTGTCTGTTGTGGTTAAATGGCGCCGTGAAGAGAAGACGTTTGGACCATCAGGACACTTGATCACAAACAAACCTCGAGATGTTTCAGACTTGTCCGTCGGTGTGACCCAGAGAGAGACATCACCTTTCTGATGGTGAAACAACCGTTCACTTGTGTTATTCAGGGCTTCAGCCCAAAATATACCTGCTGGAACCTTTCTGTCCGTTTTTCACTGCTGTTCAAAGATGTGCTGTTTTTATGGTCTGCAGTTTAGAACATAATCACATTTTTATGTTTTTTGTTTTTGTTTTTATGTTTTTATGAATGGAAATAAATGCAAACTATTCAGACTCTTCAGAGCCCAAAGCCTTAAAGACTCGTGATACAGGTAAATTTATTAGAAGCCTGAACTGATTAAATGTTTTATTCTTTATTTATAGTTTTCCTCTTAAAGAGGTGGATATTTGTACTGGAGTTGCAATAAAGACAGATGCATCCCCAGCTGAACCTTCCACAGTCTCCTGCTGCTCTGTTTACTGAAAACCTGAAGAGGGAGAATATCTGGACTCTGGCTCTGCAGCAGATTCTGGAAAGATTCAACATTTTATTGGGAACATCGACTCTGAATTCTGTCTTTGATGGAAAAATTAACTGTTTGGCTTTAAACAGAAAACAGAACGAATTAATCCCAATCAAGCTTTTGATGATTCCTGGAGAGTCAAATTTAGTCTTCACTCTAAACCTTACTTAGTGAAAAGGAAACAGAGCAGCACATTAATAACATCTCAGATCAGACAGCGTCTCGAGCCCCCACGGTGACCCCAGTCCCCACCGGGAGGCCCGAGTCACACATAACCAAGGCGGAGTTCAAGAACGAGACGCCGATCGATAAGCTGGAACCCTCATCTGTTGACGTAGTAAAATAAAAGAACCCACAGAGAGCGCGATCGACTGCGAGACAGCTGATTTATTGGCTCCTTAACATCGACAAGTTATGGACTTACATTAATAAATGAAACTGTGGTTTAGGAGGTAGAGCGGGCTGCCCGTAAATCAAAAGAGCGGCGGTTCAATCCCCGGCTCCTCCAGGCTGCGTGTCGAAGTGTCCTTGGGTAAAACCCTGCACCCCCTGCTGGCTGTGAATGTATGTGATGTGTGTAAAAAGTGCTTTGAGTGGTTTTAGAAAAGCTCTCTAACAGAGCATTTCCAAGATGACCGGCGGCGCAACGACAAATCAAAAGCTAAAGGACCGAGAACAAGGACAGCTGCTGCGGAGACGGTTATATATTTAAACCTACGGTGAGTCGGCTGTCAGAGCTGAGCGGACTGTGTTGAAATCTTTGACCTTTATTTCTCGATTCCAAAATGTTTTGTAATGGAGAAACAAACAGCCACAGATTTCAGATCAGCCTTCATTTCCTCTGAAGAAGCCAACAAAACTTCAGCTGACAGACGACACAGTTACTTTCTCCAGTTTAACCTGCTTCCTGTCTGCTCCTCGCGGCAGACAGGAAGTTGAATCACTGTCTGATGACACTTTCTGTGGGAGGGTTCACTCAGGCCGTGGTTGTTTTATTGTAAGTTTCCTTTGATTCTGATATTCTTTTAAACGCCTTTGTTGACTCCCTCTGGGGGCCACAGCTGCGGCCTCTACGCCGGAGTGCAGGACGCTGGAGCACTTTTAATTTCACACGAACACCTGAAAACAAACAGGGCATTAAAACCGCAGCTCTAACTGAGCCTTCTGGGCTGGAGACCAGACGAGAGTCTGTAACCAACACAGCTCTACTTCGCATGAGATGAAAAATGGCTCCGTTTTTAAAACCTGGTTACCAACGTAATTTACAGAAGCAACAGGAACTGAGAAGAAGGTGATCTGCTGCCGTTCTCTTTGCTTCTTGTGGCTGCAGCGTCTCCCAGTTTGTTATCAGCCCACCGCGTCTCGTCTGCTGTCTCTATAAATAACACGTCCTCTCTCCGCGTCGTCCCGCTCGGGCTGCATGTTTTTCATCTGTCTGGCATTTTGTGTGAAACAGCAGAGTCTCCGCAGCTTCACAAATACATTTCCAAAATGGCGAGTTGATGTGCAGATGATGACACACGAGTTGTGAAGCAGAGGCACAGAAACATCAGCTGCAGCGAGGAGGCAGCCATCTTGGCTGCAGATCAGAAGGTGCTGATGTAATCTAACAAACACACGGCGCTCCTCCAGATGAGACGTGAAGCACAGGAGAGTCTATGATATCACAAGCTGCACCGAGACCAGGAACTGAAGCCCTGAATCAAGCAGACGATCGTTCACTACTGCAGCGCAGCTGGAGCCACAAGGTGTCTCAGATCAGTTTTATCTAAACTCTACCAGCGGAGATCCCCCACCAGGGAACACAGACCCGGGCCCGGGTCTTCCTTCCTCTTCTGACGTGAAGCGTTTGCTTCTGTTGTATTTCTATGGAGGGACGAGGGCCCAGACGGGTCAGGGGCCCCGGAGCCTCTGACTGAAGGGTTCTTGTATGAAAGTCAACGTTGCAGAAGTGAAATCAAACGGTCAAACCTCAGTTTAAGAACTGAGACGGAAGCAGGACCCAAATCTACCCTGGAGGAGCAGGAGCGCCGCTCCGCCCGGCAAATCCACCCTCAGAGTCACAGTAACCTAAACTGATGAATGTGTGACTGCAGCGTTCACAGGCGGCAACGCCATTGTTCTGCGTAGAACAATAACACTGAGAACAGAAGCTGTTCTCTGCTGCAGCTCCGGTTTCAGGGGATTCTGCTGCTTAACAGCATTAATGTTACTTTATCAAATGTGTTTTACTGGTGTAAGTGAGGGATTGTAAAAGACATTTGGTGTTTGACACCTCAGATGATCATCTGCTCCTGAACCCCCCTCAGCACCGCCACAGTGCTGTTGAAGCTTCCTGTGTCCTGCAGGTGGTCCTGGTCCAGATAGCTAACCAGCTCTGACCCTGATCCACCTGCAGCCAAGGTGACCCAGAGGATGGTGCTGATCACTACGTCTGTCTGGTGTTCTCAGGGGCTGATGGGCTGGATGGTGGATCTCTTTGTCTTGGTTCCTCCGTTGGTCAGTTCTCAGGTTTTGGACCGTCTTTGGTTCAGTGGCCGAATGCGGCACCTTCTGCTGCGTCTGCACCTCCCGTCCAGACTAAAACGGTGAAAACAAAGACCTAAGACGGAGAAGTTTGGAAATGCTGCCGACCCGTTCTGCTTCTCAAAACTCCGGAGGGCGTTTTAGTGCGGACGAGCCAAAACGGAGGACTTTAGAAACGAGGACGCAGCCGCTCACACTCGGCTCTCTGATTGGCTCTCATAAGTCATGCAAAGCAGAAACACGACGCTGCTGACGGAGTTTTTGACCTGGTATTTTTATTAAATATTCTGTACTCTATTCTTCGTCTGTAGGCTGTTTATTTATTCTTTCGCCAAATCTTGTGTAACTACAGAACAGACCACCTGCTTCACGTTTACACGCCCAGTGCACGTGAACGGCCAATACATCGACATTTTAATGTAGACAGAGATCAACTCTGATACGCAGCTAAAACTGTGGACGGAGATCGTGTTTGTTTCAGTTCTCCGACGGCCTGAGTCTGGTGTCGGTCCAGACGAGCCATCCTGCCGACAGCACCGAGGTTGTTATGGAATAAAAGTCTTACTTGGCAGGTCTCCACAGCCAAACCAAAGACCTCCTTCATGTGCGTATTCTTATACACTGAGGGGGCATGTGGGGGAGGGCTGTCATGTAAAGGTCTCACACAGTTCTCTGGTTTGATGCTAGAAACAGCATCCTGCAGTTCCCCTTTTCTCTGAAGCTCTCTTTTCTATTCTCGGACTCTAAACCAGACAAAGCCCTAGCACTTTAACATCATCAGAGAAGTAAAAAATCACTTACTTTAAAACCCACTTTCCATCAGCAACCCTGAATGTGAGCTGGTTCATGAAAAGTTCACAGCTGAGGGTTTTTAGTTAAGAGTCCTCTGGAGGCTGAGGGGGAAATCTCCAGCAGTCCGCCTGACTCTGAACCTCTGGCAGGTCTTTAATCTCTCAGCACTAATTAGCCGGTTTAACCAGACGCCCTGCGGGAGCACGAACTCCGGGAAGATGAAATTATAAAGAACCTGTGGAAAATAATCTGAGGCTCTTTAAACTGAAGCATTAGAGAGAAATCAACTTCAGCCTGACGTTCTTTCATCTCGTCAGCACACAGTTTGTTCCCTCATCTCAGCTGTTGTTCTACAGAAACCTTGAAGTAAAAGTACAAAGAAAAGTTTATTTTTAAATCTAGTGAGAACAAGAGATGCTAACTTGTCTCCACAAGATAAACAGATAACCGTGCACCCGATAATAACTTATGTGTTGTAATGAAAAGGAAGGAATCTCTGAACCTCTGTCTGTCCGAGACAGAACAAACGTTCACCTGCTCGACTTCACCTTTGGCGGGAGTATTGCTGAGGACCTGTCGGAGCGCAGTGTCGAGTTTTATACAATTTGCCCAGATGATGGAGCTATAACAACGAAGTTTACGTCTTGGCAGAGCAGGAACCTCCGGCTCTGAAGAGCTGTTCTCTCTAGCAGCCAGCAGGGGGCGACTTAAACCTGCGTCCTCTCCAGCAGCCAGCAGGGGGCGACTTAAACCTGCGTCCTCTCCAGCAGCCAGCAGGGGGCGACTTAAACCTGCGTCCTCTCCAGCAGCCAGCAGGGGGCGACTTAAACCTGCGTCCTCTCCAGCAGCCAGCAGGGGGCGACTTAAACCTGCGTCCTCTCCAGCAGCCAGCAGGGGGCGACTTAAACTTGCGTCCTCTCTAGCGGCCAGCAGGGGGCGACTTAAACCTGCGTCCTCTCTAGCGGCCAGCAGGGGGCGACTTAAACCTGCGTCCTCTCTAGCGGCCAGCAGGGGGCGACTTAAACCTGCGTCCTCTCTAGCGGCCAGCAGGGGGCGACTTAAACCTGCGTCCTCTCCAGCGGCCAGCAGGGGGCGACTTAAACCTGCGTCCTCTCTAGCGGCCAGCAGGGGGCGACTTAAACCTGCGTCCTCTCCAGCGGCCAGCAGGGGGCGACTTAAACCTGCGTCCTCTCTAGCGGCCAGCAGGGGGCGACTTAAACCTGCGTCCTCTCTAGCGGCCAGCAGGGGGCGACTTAAACCTGCGTCCTCTCTAGCGGCCAGCAGGGGGCGACTTAAACCTGCGTCCTCTCTAGCGGCCAGCAGGGGGCGACTTAAACTTGCGTCCTCTCCAGCAGCCAGCAGGGGGCGACTTAAACCTGCGTCCTCTCTAGCAGCCAGCAGGGGGCGACTTAAACCTGCGTCCTCTCTAGCGGCCAGCAGGGGGCGACTTAAACCTGCGTCCTCTCCAGCGGCCAGCAGTGGGGGACTTAAACCTGCGTCCTCTCCAGCAGCCAGCAGGGGGCGACTTAAACCTGCGTCCTCTCCAGCGGCCAGCAGGGGGCGACTTAAACCTGCGTCCTCTCTAGCAGCCAGCAGGGGGCGACTCCAGCGGCTGCAGAAAGAAGTGTGATTGTATAGAAGTCTGTGAGAAACTGTTTCTACTTGTCAGCTGATTTATTCCCTCAGTAAACTCTTTCCTGATGAGTTTCTGGTCTCAGTCGCTAGTTTCAAGTCTTCTTCAACACAGCGTGATGTTCATTTAGTAAATTATGGTCCCATTTAGAGGAACAGAGACCAGGAAGCAGGGGAGGCTTTAGGGCGGGGCTACAAGGTGACCGACAGGTCGCTACCATGGCGACCTGTCAGTCAGGATAGAGGCGACTTGTATCCGCTGCTCTGTGAACATTTAACCAGTTCATTAGATGACAGTTAAAATGACAGTTAACGGTGGATGCACCTTGCTAACCAAGCTAGCTAGCGCCACCCTCTCGTTCAAATATGGTCACGACTGCAAAGCAGTGGTCCATAAACCAGCGGGTGACGTCACGGTGGCTACGTCCACTTCTTTTGCACAGGCTATGTACGTTTAGCCTTTAACGTCTGAACCATTATTCTCACAAAAAATCTGTCCATATAAAACCAAGCTTAAGCTGCGTTCACACCGAAAGCGAATCCAGCGTTTTGGGCAGCTTCATTACAAAGTCAATGCAAAGACGTGAATTTGCTCCGGGCAGCGCGAAAGAGGCGTTTGTTGCAAAATTCGCTGGTTCGCGTGAGTTCAAATTTTTCAAAGTTCAAAAGAAATTCGCTTGACGCGATGTTGCGAAAGCCAATCAGCGGTGAGATTGTCCAAACGTCAGCGGCGGCTTCGGAGCGTTGTTTGGAGAGGACCAGGCGAGCGGTGTCGTGACAACCCGCTGGCCGACAGAGAGCTGCTAAAGAACGGGGGAGTGTACGTGTCAGGAAGGCGCTGAGTGCAGGCTGAGGACTGAGGTGTGGTGTGGACCCAAACGCAGACGCTAACAGGAGGATTCAGTTCAACAGAAAATATTTATTTAAACAAAACTTAACTGCACAGGCTTCCATAGAGCTCAAGTCCAATCCAAAGTAAATCCAAAAGACAGGTAATCCAAACAACAACAAGACAACTATATACTAACTAACAACAGGAACCAAGCTAGACAAAAACACCAGGCACAGAAGACTACAAAATAAAACAGGAAGTGAAGTTCACGGAACACTCACGGACAGATCTACCAAAGTAAAACATGGAACGACTGCAAAATCAGGACATGGACAGGACCAAACTAAAACATGGAAATAAAAGACTAAGGACAAAGACACAGACCATAAGTAATAAAACACAGAAGTACGTCGACCAAGAAAACACTAAACATGAACTAAAGCACAGGACTAAGAACTACGATGAGACAAGACAGTTACTAAGAAACTTAAAGCGAATGAACAAAATAATAAACTAGACTACAAAACTCCAAACCAGGACAATATCAAATAAAGCAGCACAAACCAAATCCTAACAGTACGGGGAGCAGCGCTGCAGCTTTCGGACGAATTTCTCGCCCAAGTTGAAAAAGTTGAACTCGCTCGATCCAGCGCCTCTTTCGCGGCGCCCGGCGCGTTGACTTTGTATTTGCTTTCGGTGTGAACGCAGCTTAACTTTTAAACATGTGATTCTGTTTTGAAAGCTCAAAAGATCCCTTTGAAAAAGAAGAAATAACTTGAGACTGAGCGATGAAGAATAACTTTTAATTTTGAACCTTGATCGTAACGACCACAGAGCATGCAGCGCCATCCTTCACCTGCTCCTGACACATTCAACTCTTTCATAGCAGCAGTTTTTTTCTTTTTACTGTTTCCAGTCACAAAATGTACAGATTCAAGATAAATGATGCTTTTACATTCAAATGGAAACGAGAGCTCATCGTCTGATGACACATGCAACAACACGGGGACACGTCACAGCGGCCGGAGCCACGAGCGGCTCAGCAGCATTTCATATTTACAGATTCGCTCGTCCGTTTGGTTCCAGAGCCTCAAGGAGCTGAGCGGCCGTCAGACAGCCAATCAGACAGCTCGTCTTCCACAGAGCTGCTGAGACTTCAGTTTTAATGTCGATTCTCTTTTTGAACATCTGCGTCCGTATAAAGATTTAATCTCACGTCGGTCCTCATCAATAATACACACATTCAGATTCACACAAAAACACTCCACCAATCAGAGAGCAGCACACCAACAAACAAACATGCTGAGAATCACTATAGCAACCGAGCCATCACACAGAAAGGCAACAACACTCATCCAGGTAATATACAATCAGTGTAAGTGGGCGCCAACATGGCCGCCACGATGTCCAGAAGCCTTTCGTGTCCCTGCACGTTCACCGGGCGCGTACCAGGAAACAGGAAGTGAGGTCGCGGGTACCTTCAGGGTTTCAGTCCTGCCTGGGCGGGTACGAGGCGAGCTCTCGCCACCGTTAGTCCGTGTGGCCGCTGAGCCTGATTTTTAGGATCAGTGAGGCTGGAAAAGATTTCAAGGCGTGTTGCACCTGCTTCGTAGTACAGGCCCCAGCTCTCTGCAGGAAACACCGTCATTGGCTGCACCGCTCCGAGGAGGCGGGGCCTGAAGCGGGAAACCGCTCCCGACCTCGTGTTTGGTGGTCAGAGGACACAGCAGGAGGAGGATCGGAGCCAACCAGGATTCAGGATTCTTTGTGCTTGAATGAATCTTTAAGGGCAGCTCGCTCTGTGGCTCGACGCCGCAGACCGCCGTCTCCCGCCGTCTCCCGCCGTCTCCCCGCCAAAGGTCACGCTGATCCATCACTCCAATAAACTTAGTCCTGCACCAGAGACCCAGACTGGAGGGGCCTACACTATCACCCCCACCCTACAGCATCACCTCCACCCTACAGCACCACATCCACCCTACAGCACCTCCACCCTACAGCACAACATCCACCCTACACTATCACCCCCACCCTACAGCATCACCTCCACTCTACACTATCACCCCCACCCTACAGCATCACCTCCACCCTACAGCACCACATCCACCCTACAGCACCTCCACCCTAAAGCACATCCACCCTACAGCATCACCCCCACCCTACAGC
The DNA here is from genome assembly GCF_014851395.1 of Micropterus salmoides. Classification (NCBI taxonomy): domain Eukaryota; kingdom Metazoa; phylum Chordata; class Actinopteri; order Centrarchiformes; family Centrarchidae; genus Micropterus; species Micropterus salmoides. The sequence goes on from NW_024044237.1 coordinate 37,880,022, forward strand.
ACAACATCCACCCTACACCATCACCTCCACCCTACACTATCACCCCCACCCTACAGCAATCACCCCACCCTACATCACCCCCCCCTACAGCATCACCCCCCCTACAGCACAACATCCACCCTACACTATCACCCCCACCCTACAGCATCACCCCCACCCTACAGCACAACATCCACCCTACAGCATCACCTCCACCCTACACTATCACCCCCACCCTACAGCATCACCCCCACCCTACAGCACAACATCCACCCTACACTATCACCCCCACCCTACTGCATCACCCCCACCCTACAGCACAACATCCACCCTACAGCATCACCTCCACCCTACACTATCACCTCCACCCTACAGCACAACATCCACCCTACAGCATCACCCCCACCCTACATCACATCCACCCTACAGCATCACCTCCACCCTACACTATCACCCCCACCCTACAGCACAACATCCACCCTACAGCATCACCTCCACCCTACAGCATCACCCCCCTACAGCACAACATCCACCCTACAGCATCACCCCCACCCTACATCACATCCACCCTACAGCATCACCTCCACCCTACACTATCACCCCCACCCTACAGCACAACATCCACCCTACAGCATCACCTCCACCCTACAGCATCACCCCCACCCTACAGCACCTCCACCCTACAGCATCACCTCCACCCTACACTATCACCCCCACCCTACAGCACAACATCCACCTTACACCATCACCCCCACCCTAGAGCATCACCCCCACCCTACAGCATCACCTCCACCCTACAGCATCACCCCCACCCTACAGCGCATCCACCCTACAGCATCACCTCCACCCTACACTATCACCCCCACCCTACAGCATCACCCCCACCCTACAGCACAACATCCACCCTACACCATCACCCCCACCCTACAGCATCACCCCCACCCTACAGCACCTCCACCCTACAGCATCACCCCCACCCTACAGCATCACCCCCACCCTACAGCACAACATCCACCCTACACCACCACCCCCACCCTAAAGCACATCCACCCTACACCATCACCTCCACCCTACAGCATCACCCCCACCCTACACTATCACCCCCACCCTACAGCATCACCCCCACCCTACAGCACAACATCCACCCTACAGCATCACCTCCACCCTACACTATCACCCCCACCCTACAGCATCACCCCCACCCTACAGCATCACCTCCACCCTACACTATCACCCCCACCCTACAGCATCACCCCCACCCTACAGCACAACATCCACCCTACAGCATCACCTCCACCCTACACTATCACCCCCACCCTACAGCATCACCCCCACCCTACAGCATCACCTCCACCCTACACTATCACCCCCACCTACAGCATCACCCCCACCCTACAGCACAACATCCACCTACCCATCACCCCACCCTACAGCATCACCTCCACCCTACAGCATCACCCCCACCCTACAGCACATCCACCCTACAGCGCATCCACCCTACAGCATCACCCCCACCCTACAGCACAACATCCACCCTACACTATCACCCCCACCCTACAGCATCACCCCCACCCTACAGCACCTCCACCCTACAGCATCACCCCCACCCTACACCATCACCCCCACCCTACAGCACAACATCCACCCTACAGCATAACATCCACCCTACAGCATCACCTCCACCCTACATCACATCCACCCTACAGCATCACCTCCACCCTACAGCATCACCCCCACCCTACAGCACAACATCCACCCTACACTATCACCCCCACCCTACAGCATCACCCCCACCCTACAGCACCTCCACCCTACAGCATCACCCCCACCCTACACCATCACCCCCACCCTACAGCACAACATCCACCCTACAGCATAACATCCACCCTACAGCATCACCTCCACCCTACATCACATCCACCCTACAGCATCACCTCCACCCTACACTATCACCCCCACCCTACAGCACAACATCCACCCTACACCACCACCCCCACCCTACATCACATCCACCCTACAGCATCACCTCCACCCTACACTATCACCCCCACCCTACAGCACAACATCCACCCTACACCACCACCCCCACCCTAAAGCACATCCACCCTACACCATCACCCCCACCCTACAGCACATCTACCCTACACCATCACCCCCACCCTACAGCACATCCACCCTAGAGCATCACCTCCACCCTACAGCACATCCACCCTAGAGCATCACCCCCACCCTACAGCACATCCACCCTAGAGCATCACCTCCACCCTACAGCATCACCCCCACCCTACAGCACAACATCCACCCTACAGCATCACCCTCACCCTACACCACCACCCCCACCCTACAGCATCACCCCCACCCTACAGCACAACATCCACCCTACACCACCACCCCCACCCTACAGCACAACATCCACCCTACAGCACAACATCCACCCTACACCATCACCCCCACCCTACAGCAAAACATCCACCCTACAGCATAACATCCACCCTACAGCACAACATCCACCCTGCAGCATCACCCCCACCCTACACCATCACCCCCACCCTACACCATCACCCCCACCCTACAGCACAACATCCACTCTACAGCACAACATCCACCCTACACCATCACCCCCACCCTACAGCACAACATCCACCCTACAGCATAACATCCACCCTACACCATCACCCCCACCCTACAGCACAACATCCACCCTACAGCATCACCCCCACCCTACAGCATCACCTCCACCCTACAGCATACATCCACCCTACAGCACAACATCCACCCTACAGCATAACATCCACCCTACACCATCACCCCCACCCTACAGCACAACATCCACCCTACAGCATCACCCCCACCCTACAGCATCACCTCCACCCTACAGCACATCCACCCTACAGCATCACCTCCACCCTACACTATCACCCCACCCTACAGTACAACATCCACCCTACACCATCACCCCCAAATTACAGCATCACCCCCACCCTACACTATCACCCCCACCCTACAGCATCACCCCCACCCTACAGCACATCCACCCTACATCATCACCCCCAATTTACAGCATCACCCCCACCCTACACTATCACCCCCACCCTACACCATCACCCCCACCCTACAGCAAAACATCCACCCTACAGCATAACATCCACCCTACAGCACAACATCCACCCTACAGCATCACCCCCACCCTACACCATCACCCCCACCCTACAGCATAACATCCACCCTACACCATCACCCCCACCCTACAGCACAACATCCACTCTACAGCACAACATCCACCCTACACCATCACCCCCACCCTACAGCACAACATCCACCCTACAGCATAACATCCACCCTACACCATCACCCCCACCCTACAGCACAACATCCACCCTACACCATCACCCCCACCCTACAGCATCACCCCCACCCTACAGCATAACATCCACCCTACAGCACAACATCCACCCTACAGCATAACATCCACCCTACACCATCACCCCCACCCTACAGCACAACATCCACCCTACAGCATCACCCCCACCCTACAGCATCACCTCCACCCTACAGCACATCCACCCTACAGCATCACCTCCACCCTACACTATCACCCCCACCCTACAGTACAACATCCACCCTACACCATCACCCCCAAATTACAGCATCACCCCCACCCTACACTATCACCCCCACCCTACAGCATCACCCCCACCCTACAGCACATCCACCCTACATCATCACCCCCAATTTACAGCATCACCCCCACCCTACACTATCACCCCCACCCTACAGCATCACCCCCACCCTACAGCATAACATACACCCTACAACATAACATCCACCCTACAGCATCACCCCCAATTTACAGCATCACCCCCACCCTACAGCATCACCCCCACCCTACAGCATAACATACATCCTACAACATAACATCCACCCTACACCATCACCCCCAATTTACAGCATCACCCCCACCCTACAGCATAACATCCATCCTACACCATCACCCCCACCCTACAGCATCACTCCCACCCTACAGCATCACATCCACCCTACACCATCACCCCCACCCTACAGCAAAACATCCACCCTACAGCACAACATCCACCCTACACCATCACCCCCACCCTACAGCAAAACATCCACCCTACAGCATAACATCCACCCTACAGCACAACATCCACCCTACAGCATCACCCCAACCCTACACCATCACCCCCACCCTACAGCACAACATCCACCCTATAGCATCACCCCCACCCTACAGCATCACCTCCACCCTACAGCACATCCACCCTACAGCATCACCTCCACCCTACACTATCACCCCCACCCTACAGTACAACATCCACCCTACACCATCACCCCAAATTACAGCATCACCCCCACCCTACAGCATCACATCCACCCTACAGCACCTCCACCCTACACCATCACCCCCAATTTACAGCATCACCCCCACCCTACACTATCATCCCCACCCTACAGCACCACATCCACCCTACAGCATCACCCCCAATTTACAGCATCACCCCCACCCTACACTATCACCCCCACCCTACAGCATCACCCCCACCCTACAGCATAACATACACCCTACAACATAACATACACCCTACAGCATCACCTCCAATTTACAGCATCACCCCCACCCTACACTACCCCCCCACCCCACAGCATAACATACACCCTACAACATAACATCCACCCTACACCATCACCCCCACCCTACAGCATCACATCCACTCTACACCATCACCCCCACTCTACAGCACAACATCCACCCTACAGCATCACATCCACTCTACACCATCACCCCCACTCTACAGCACAACATCCACCCTACAGTATCACTCCCACCCTACAGCATCACCCCCACCCTAAAGCACAACATCCACCCTACAGCATAACATCCACCCTACAGCATCACTCCCACCCTACAGCATCACCCCCACCCTAAAGCACAACATCCACCCTACAGCATAACATCCACCCTACAGCATCACTCCCACCCTACAGCATCACCCCACCCTACAGCACAACATCCACCCTACACAGCATCACCCCACCCTACAGCATCACATCCACCCTACAGCACAACATCCACCCTACAGCATCACTCCCACCCTACAGCACAACATCCTCCCTACAGCATCACCCCACCCTACAGCACAACATCCACCCTACACAGCATCACCCCACCCTACAGCATCACATCCACCCTACAGCACAACATCCACCCTACAGCATCACTCCCACCCTACAGCACAACATCCACCCTACACAGCTTCACCCCACCCTACACCATCCCCTCCACCCTACAGTATCTACCCACTCCCTATAAAATGTGACCATGTGAGTCAGCTTCTGTATTTAAATGTACTCCTAAGACTCGAGCATTTTGTGGGTGTAGTTTTGGCTTGTTTTCCGTATGTAAAGTGTCTTTGGGTTGCATGAAAGATGCTTAAAATTGAATTCTTCTTCTTACCATAAATTTCACTGTGCCACTCTGTGGTGGGCACCATCGGACAAATGAACAGGGCTGATCCTGCAGGAGATCTGGATGTCTGTTAAAACACAGATGCATTTTATTTTGAGAGAAAACTATCCGGAGTGTTGAGCCACAGAGAATCAAGCCTGACCCTGATGGGTGGAAACTTTCCATCACATGAAGCCCAAGAACTGCATTGCATCATGGTCCTCACTGCGCTCCAGGTCCTGTGCTGTTACTGACCAGTTTCAAATAAGGCTTTTGTTTTGAAAGGTGTGAGACTAATCCTTGAACCTTCGTCCCTGCAAGCTCTTGTAATAGTTCTCCTGTTCAGTCTGGTTACGAATCTCTCGATCCAACAGAACTAGCGCCGTCTTGCGTCTCATGGCCATCTCCCTGCGCTGAGTATCCGCTGACATCTCCACCTGGGGGTGAGGTGGGGGCAGGGCCAGGTCGGGGTCAATTGCGGCACGTGGCGAGGCGGATCGGTGCGGCCTGAAGCTGCTTCCGTGGGCGGCGGAGTCTCCCCGGTTCAAGCTGTTGAGGTCATAAGTGTCTCGCGGGTCGCCAGCGTTGGACGCCCCGCCCACTCCCACGGGTTACCGTTGCCTGCGAGGGTCGGGACCTGAGGAGGGTGTGGGGCCTGTACGACAGGATGGTGAGGGGCGTGGGCATCCACCGTGATGATTCCCAACCCCTCCCGCTGCTGCTCGGAGGGTGTGCGATAGTGCGGAGAGTCAGTGGTGGAGGAGGTGCCGGAGCAGGTGGAGGTGGTCTCAGAGGTTTTCTCCCCCGAGGAGGAGGAGGGGAGGAGGCCCTGCTGCTTCGACATGGCGATGACCTGCATGAGTCGTGGCTGGTTGGTGGCACCGCGGGCTGACCCCTCTCCGCTCGTTTTCTCTCGGATGGCGAGCCACTTGGCCCGGGTCAGGGCACTCTTTGGGGACACCGGCGGGGGTCCTGCTTCAGGGATCTGGGGTGGTCTGGGAGTTGCCACAGCTTTAGCGCCCCCAGGAGGTGGTGTGGGGTTGCGACTAGAGGCTGCCCTCCCAGACTGCACTGTGGGCTGGTAGATGGGGACCTGAGACCCCCCCTCATCTGTCCCCACAGAGCCCAACTCAGAGCCCCCCTCAGAGCCGTCCTCACGGTCCACCTCGTCCCGGACGTTCAGGCCTCTCATCTCTATGGACTTCGCTTCCACTCTGACACCAGCTGCTGCGAACGCATCGGGTCCATGGGAACCTGCACAGCCTTCAGACGCCGCTGCACCGGCTGCACCGCTGCACGAGATCCTCCGGTCCTGGGTTTGCCCCCAGCACCCCGTTAACATTCATGCTAGCTCTCGGCAGTGTGTTACTGAAGGTCAGCATGGTCTCCTTCCCCATAGGGCTGCGAGGAGCCAGCAGCTCCACGTCCACGCTGGCCCTCTTCAGGCTCCCCATTGAGTCCTTCTCCCTCTGCATGGGCCCCAGGCTCTCCAGCCGGTCAATGGGGGCCGGATTTGCTGCTATCTCATCGTTACTCTCTGAGGCGGAGGCGGGGCCCTTGTGGTAGACGGACTCATGTCCCCGCTCTGTCAGTGCTCGCAGAGGGTCCTCCTTAGGGGGCAAGGGAGGCGGGACTGAAGAGATGTCATCAGAGGACTTGAAGTTGGCAACGGCATGAAAAGCCTGAAGAAGAAGAAAAATCATCTTTAAATGTTGAAACCCTAAACTGATGAAACGGTTTCCCCTTGTCTGCTAATGAGTTTGGTTTCCTCTCAGACCCTGAAAGTTTTGGGTTTTTTTAGGGGGCGGGGTTACTCAGTTTGTTTTCCACCGCTGCTGAACAGCTGACGCTCCCACGTGCACTGACCACTTTCTGTAAATGACATGCAGTGTACATGAGTGCACCGGGTCTATTGTGATGTGGGCTGTATGTACACAAAGGCTGAGGGAGTAAGCATTTCACTGTAAACCTGACTTCACTCTGCAGGACTGAAACACACGTACAAAGTTAGTTAGTGAGAAAATGATTCAAACAGCAGGTCTGTTTGTTACCATGAGGAGTTTCAGATCTCACCAGATAAGCAGCGATGAAGGCTCCGATGAGGAAGCCCACGTACACGTCGATGGGATGGCTGCGATGCTGCGTGATCTGGGTCAGACCCGTCAGCGCCGCTGCGATGGCGAAGGCAAAAACCAAGACGGGTTTCAGCAGCTTGGTGCTGTCGGAGATGGTCGAGTTAAAATACATCTGAAAGAGATCGTCAACAGCCGCAGGTTAGCTTCCCTCAATAACTCTACTGATAATACAGTGAACAAATATTCACACAAACAACTGTATTATATTCTGTTAAAGAGATTCAAGACATAATTACATTTTAAAATAAACTTTCTAATCTCACATCCTGCAAAAATAATCAAACAAAGTTCATTTCCTGGATAAAAACGTTTCAACTTTTCAGTCTTTATTTCAAAACACGCAAGGTGATTTTCACGGAAACAACAGGAAGTGACATCATGGTCGTGTTTAATGTTAAAAACCGCCGCACATCTTCTCTTCATAGCAAATGATTATTTATGATAAATCAGGAAGTTAGCCGAGCTGTTAGCAGTTAGCATTTGGACAGCTGCTGACATCATCACGTGGTTTCTGTTTTGTGTTTATGATGAGTTACGAGCTTTTATTCAGTTAGACATGTTTAAACACTGAGATGAATAGTTTTAACCAACACGTCCAGACTTTATGACTCCTCATCCTTTATATTCTTCTTCTTCTGTCTGGATTTTCACCACGCTACTCCTCCTCGATCGGGATCGAGTGTGAATGTGTTCAGTCAGTTTAACCCGACACTCCTCTTAAACATCTTTAACTTGCTGTTACTCCACAGTTTTCTCTTCAAACATTATTTTACATCAAATGTAAGAGAATTTGTTTTTTGAATCAATCTGACTTTTGATACAGAGAGCTTCTGAGTAACATCAGTGCTGACACCTGCTGCCCTGACTTGAAGAAACTAGTACCACAAAACGCACCACACCTGGGAAACGCACCATACCTGGGAAATGCACCACACCTGGGAAATGCACCATACATGGGAAACACAGAACGTAGGAAATGCACCATACCTGGGAAACACACCACACCCGGGAAACGCACCATATCTGGGAAACACACCACATCTGGAATATGCACCACACCTGGGAAATGCACCATACATGGGAAACGCACAGAACGTAGGAAATGCACCACACCTGGGAAACACACCACATCTGGAATATGCACCACACCTGGGAAATGCACCACACCGGGAAACAAACCACACCCGGGAAACACACCATATCTGGGAAACGCACCACACCCGGGAAACGCGCCACACCCGGGAAATGCACCACAACTGGGAAACACACCACATCTGGAATATGCACACACCTGGGAAATGCACCACACATCATACCTGTGAAACGCACCACAGCCGGGAAACACACCATATCTAGGAAATGCACCACACCTGGGAAATGCACCACATCTGGAATATGCAACACACCTGGGAAATGCACCATACCTGGGAAACGCACCACACCCGGGAAATGCACCACACCGGGAAACACACCACATCTGGAATATGCACCACACCTGGGAAATGCACCACACCTGGAATATGCACCACACCTGGGAAATGCACCACATCTGGAATATGCACCACACCTGGGAAATGCACAGAACGTAGGAAATGCACCACACCTGGGAAATGCACGACATCTGGAATATGCACCATACATGGGAAACGCACCACATCTGGAATATGCAACACACCTGGGAAACGCACCATACCTGGGAAACGCACCACACCCGGGAAATGCACCACACCCGGGAAACACACCACATGGAATATGCACCACACCCGGGAAATGCACCTCACCTGGAATATGCACCACACCTGGGAAACACACCACATCTGGAATATGCACCACACCTGGGAAATGCACCACACCCGGGAAACAAACCACACCCGGGAAACACACCATATCTGGGAAACGCACCACATCTGGAATATGCACCACACCTGGGAAATGCACCACACATCATACCTGGGAAACGCACCACAGCCGGGAAACAAACCACACCCGGGAAACACACCATATCTGGGAAACGCACCACACCCGGGAAACGCGCCACACCCGGGAAATGCACCACAACTGGGAAACACACCACATCTGGAATATGCACCACACCTGGGAAATGCACCACACATCATACCTGGGAAACGCACCACAGCCGGGAAACACACCATATCTAGGAAATGCACCACACCTGGGAAATGCACCACATCTGGGAAACGCACCACACCCGGGAAATGCACCACACCCGGGAAACACACCACATCTGGAATATGCACCACACCTGGGAAATGCACCACATCTGGAATATGCACCACACCCGGGAAATGCACAGAACGTAGGAAATGCACCACACCTGGGAAATGCACGACATCTGGAATATGCACCATACATGGGAAACGCACCACATCTGGAATATGCACCATACATGGGAAACGCACCACATCTGGAATATGCAACACACCTGGGAAACGCACCATATCTGGGAAACGCACCACACCCGGGAAATGCACCACACCCGGGAAACGCACCACATCTGGAATATGCACCACACCCGGGAAATGCACCACACCTGGAATATGCACCACACCTGGGAAATGCACCACATCTGGAATATGCACCACACCTGGGAAATGCACCACACCCGGGAAACACACCACATCTGGAATATGCACCACACCCGGGAAATGCACCACACCTGGAATATGCACCACATCTGGAATATGCACCACATCTGGAATATGCACCATACATGGGAAACGCACAGAATGTAGGAAATACACCACATCTGGAATATGCAACACACCTGGGAAACGCACCATACCTGGGAAACGCACCACACCCGGGAAATGCACCACACCCGGGAAACACACCACATCTGGAATATGCACCACACCCGGGAAACACACCACATCTGAAATATGCACCACACCCGGGAAATGCACCACACCTGGAATATGCACCACACCTGGGAAACGCACCACATCTGGAATATGCACCACATCTGAAATATGCACCACACCCAGGAAATGCACCACATCTGGAATATGCACCACATCTGGGAAACGCACCATACATGGGAAACGCACAGAACGTAGGAAATGCACCACACCTGGAATATGCACCATACATGGGAAACGCACAGAACGTAGGAAATGCACCACACCTGGGAAATGCACCACATCTGGAATATGCAACACACCTGGGAAACGCACCATACCTGGGAAACGCACCACACCCGGGAAATGCACCACACCCGGGAAACACACCACATCTGGAATATGCACCACACCTGGGAAATGCACCACACCTGGAATATGCACCACACCTGGGAAATGCACCACATCTGGAATATGCACCACACCTGGGAAATGCACCATACATGGGAAATGCACCACATCTGGAATATGCACCACACCTGGGAAATGCACCACACACCGGAAACACACCACAACTGGAATATGCACCACACCCGGGAAATGCACCACACCTGGAATATGCACCACACCTGGGAAATGCACCATACATGGGAAACGCACAGAACGTAGGAAATGCACCACACCCAGGAAACACACCACATCTGGAATATGCACCACACCCGGGAAATTCACCACACCTGGAATATGCACCACACCTGGGAAATGCACCACACCTGGAATATGCACCACATCTGGAATATGCACCACATAACCGGGAAATGTACCATACATGGGAAACGTACAGAACGTAGGAAATGCACCACACCTGGAATATGCACCACACCTGGGAAACGCACCACATAAGGAATATGCACCACACCTGGGAAATGCACCACATAAGGAATATGCACCACACCTGGGACACGCACAGAACGTAGGAAATGCACCACACCTGGAATATGCACCACATCTGGGAAACGCACCACATCTGGAATATGCACCACACCGGGAAACACACCACATCTGGAATATGCACCACACCTGGGAAACGCACCACACCGGGAAATGCATCACACCTGGGAAATGCACCACATCTGGAATATGCACCACACCTGGGAAATGCACCATACATGGGAAACACACCACACCTCCGCAGCACTGTTGTAGTTATTTAATTTAATTATTCTGCCGTGTTGGATTTAGAAACATGAGGGAACAACAGAACCTGCAGGTCAATCTCTGTCAAAGTGAAATCTAAATTAAAGTTTGTTTAAACAAAGATGATCTATGAAAAATAATTTGATGTTTTCTTACAGAAACATAAACAGCAGCGAAGGCAGACAGAGTTGCATGCTGGGAAGGGAATGTTTCCTGTTGGGAGAGAAGAAAGAAACATTTTAATCCAATATCACATTAAACATCAGTCGTTACAAACCGCGCCGTCCAACAGAAATACAACAGATAACTCACCTGGCAGCCATGATGGCGTGCTGGTCATGTCCCGAGCAGATGTCTTTAGTGATGTAGGCGTTTCTGTCGCAGGAGACTCCGGCAAGAGTGTAGTTAGGTTTACAGACGGTGAGGAAGAACGGGGCGTGGTAACCTGTCGACAGCTGGATGATGTCAGTGACCAGAGCCGTCGCACACAGACCAAACACATGCACACCTGCAGGAGAGAAAGACAGGTGGTGGGGTGGTGCTGCAGGTGTAGGTGGTGTTGCAGTAGGTGGTGTTGCAGGTGCAGGTGTAGGTGGTGTTGCAGATGCAGGTGGTTGTGCAGGTGTAGGTTGTGTTGCAGGTGCAGGTGCAGTTGCAGTAGGTGGTGTTGCAGATGCAGGTGTAGGTGTAGGTGGTTGTGCAGGTGTAGGTTGTGTTGCAGATGCAGGTGCAGGTGGTGTTGCAGTAGGTGGTGTTGCAGATGCAGGTGTAGGTTGTGTTGCAGGTGCAGGTGTAGGTGGTTGTGCAGGTGTAGGTTGTGTTGCAGATGCAGGTGCAGGTGGTGTTGCAGTAGGTGGTGTTGCAGATGCAGGTGTAGGTTGTGTTGCAGGAGCAGGTGTAGGTGGTTGTGCAGGTGTAGGTTGTGTTGCAGATGCAGGTGTAGGTGGTGTTGCAGTAGGGGGTGTTGCAGGTGCAGGTGCAGGTTGTGTTGCAGATGCAGGTGTAGGTGGTGTTGCAGGTGCAGGTGTAGGTGGTGTTGCAGGTGCAGGTGCAGGGTGTAGGTTGTGTTGCAGATGCAGGTGTAGGTGGTGTTGCAGTAGGGGGTGTTGCAGGTGCAGGTGCAGGTTGTGTTGCAGGTGCAGGTGTAGGTGGTGTTGCAGACGCAGGTGTATGTGGTTGTGCAGGTGCAGGTTGTGTTGCAGATGCAGGTGTAGGTGGTGTTGCAGGTGCAGGTGTAGGTGGTTGTGCAGGTGTAGGTGCTGTTGCAGACGCAGGTGTATGTGGTTGTGCAGGTGCAGGTTGTGTTGCAGATGCAGGTGTAGGTGGTGTTGCAGGTGCAGGTGTAGGTGGTTGTGGTGTTGCAGTAGGTGGTGTTGCAGATGCAGGTGTAGGTGGTGTTGCAGGTGCAGGTGCAGGGTGTAGGTTGTGTTGCAGGTGCAGGTGTAGGTGGTGTTGCAGGTGCAGGTGCAGGGTGTAGGTGGTGTTGCAGGTGCAGGAGTGGGTGGTGCTGCAGGGTGTAGGCGGTCGCGTACCCACAAAGCGGACCGTCCTCCTCAGGAAGGAGTTGAAGTTGCAGCCTCCTGCGTTGATGCTTCCTTCGGGTCTGCGGAGCTTCAGTCTGGACTGCAGGCAGTAGACGAGACCTTCAACCAGCATGATCTGATGCACAAAACAAACGCACCCTTAGAACCTGACGGGGGTTCTGTTTAGACCCTCACAGCTCCTGGTTCAGGAAGGATGGAGGTCTTTATGTGTGGATGGATGGTTCAACTGTTTTGTCCTCGAGCATCAGGACAGTAACAAACACTCAGCAGCTTCAGTTACTGATGACTGAATCAGTTCGAACCTGATTCTGTTCAGTTTTATCAAAGTCAGTCAGGAGGGAGGTGATTTCACTAGTCTTTCTGTTTCTGACTGACACTGGATCGTAAAGGTGCCATCCAGACCACTCAGTCGGTCTGGGATCAGGTCTGCTATCTGTCCCCAGAGTCCAGATCAAACCTGGAGAATCAGTTTTTATGTTTCGTATATCTGGAACAAACTGCCAGAAACCTGCAGCTCTGCTAAATAAAATCTAAAAAACTAAAATCTTTAAAGGTGCTGGGAGGCCTCAGCGTGGCCTCAGGGTCAGCCCGCTTTTAGAAGGGAGGGGTCAGGTCAGGGGAATGAACGCGAGTCTACGCGGCGCCCTCTGAAGGGATGCAAGCACGTACCGAGGCAGCGGGTCCGGCAAACGCCAGGCTCAGCAGCATCAGCAGCGGGATCAGCTCGTCTCCTCCGTCCACGTACGGCATGCTGAGCTCCCTGTCGCGGCAGCGGAACCCCACCTGGGCCGGCTGGACCACGTCGGTCAGCTCCAGGAAGTACAGAGACACCATAGAAGAAGCCACGATGGGCAGCTGCACACACAACACACAGACGTTACGTTTCACCACGTCAGCGACCGCTGTTCTATCAGTACTCTGTTAGTGACTTTTCACAATGCATTGTGGGATACTTTTAGTGCAGTATATAGAGTATAAAGGTGTTTTTCACAGGTGAGGCTTTAGTGGGCTGACTGCAGCGGCGCGGTGCAGCAGTAAGGTCCTGTGTGCGGCAGGACCGGCCCCGCTCTACGGTCTCACCTCCACAAAGTAGAAACATGGCAGCAGAGTCAGACTGTCCTTTGGAGGTTTCTTCTTCATCTTCTCAGAGTTCATCATCATCCTGACCAACCTGCAACACACACACACGTGATCAGGTCAGTGTCTGTCAGTGATTGTGCGTAACTAGCAGCTGACGAAGAGCCTCTGGATCTGTGTCTGTCTCTGATACGAACATGTGACATCTGATGGTTAATCAGTCTGATGGACGAATTCTTTGTGTTTCCACCTTCCTGGCAGCTGGATGCTGATTGGTTGGGCGTGGATCAGATGTGTCAGTGTGTGTTTATGTTTATATAAGTGAGTGTTTCTATCAGCTGCAGGATTCTCTTCATCATGTCTTGTTTCCACCTGGACAGAAACAGGTATGAACACAACATAAAGACAGGCTGCACAACAGAAGGTGTGGGGGGGGCATCCAGTCCTGCAGGAGATCCATCAGCAGCTGCAGTCACGTGGGAAGACACCTGAAAATCAACCACAAACACACCTCAGCTCCTGCTGCCAATTAAGATCCGACCAATCACAGACCAGAACGGTAACGTTTTAGCGACAGGCTGAGACAGACAGACAGTCGGACAGACCAGCGGACCATCAGACAGACAGACTCCAGTCCCCCTCTCGCGCGCTGCGGCCCGGCTCCGTGTGGACCGGATATACCGGGTCCGCTCCCTGTTTCATTGTCTGTCGGTTCTGGTGCGGCTTCAGCTGATCTGCTGAATTAATGAGTCAGAGGACGCAGCTCTGCGGAACACGCACGCTCACGCGCACAGTAGAAACACAGTAGAATAGAAAGCAGTCGGTCTCACCTCAGACCATCGATCCGCTTTGATTCCTGTCACGTTTGATCCTCCAGCAGCAGCAGAACCGGACCCGCTAACGGTGCCGTTACACCGGACACACCTGCCTGGTTGTCCCGGGTTACAGCGGCTAGGTATTAGTACCGGTTCTGGTTCCGTGAGTCCCGATTTAGGCTCCGTTCTCCCTGAAATAACGCAGATCTGCGACCGTTTTCTGTTTTCTGACGGAGCTCTGCTGCTGCACGGCGGGTGTGTGTGTTATAATGTGTGTGTGTGTGTGTGTGTGTGTGTGTGCGCGCGCGCGTGTGTGCGTGACAGAGAGAGAGACGCTGGTGAAACAGGAGGTGTTAAAGCCCGTTCCTGTCCGTGTGTATGGCAGGTGATCAGTGCCTCCTGTTTCCTTGATAATTTAGCAGAACAGGTCTGTTTGTCTAAAAACACAATCAGCTGGTCTAAATCTTTATTAACAAACAAATATCTGGTCTGAATGTGAAGCAGACGGGTTAGTTGACATGTCAGGTTAAACACCAGGCAGCTGCACGTTAACCCAGCGCGAGGGCAGCTCGGGATCAGTATAGGAAGGGCAGTTCATCGCACCCAGGGTGGGCACTAAACCAGATCAGAACAAAAACAAAGAGAGAAAAGCACCAAGGCAAATATAATTATCTCTAACTACACCTTCCAGCATCAGGTAGCTGGGTTTCCCCAACTACCAGCACGCGAGCTCCAAAAAGCTCCACAAACACACGTGTAGCGTTCATTGTACATAACAGCATACATGTACCTGTAACGGCAGTCCACCACGCCGCCTCTCTGGCAGCGGCTCCTCCGGTCCAGCCTTACCAACTGCCCCGCAGCGTCAGTTCTACCCTGCTACACCCACGCCCCCGGCACCCGGTCAGTGTCCCAGGCCTGCTCCAACCCATACAGGTTGGAACGAACACCGGCTGTAGTCCAGGTCAAGCTACAAAGCAAAGGCAGAAGATGAGTTGATCCCACTTTCTGCCCTCCATCCAGCCTAGCTCGAGCTCCAACTACCCAAACCGCCAGCCTGAAGATCCTGTCCATCACGCTCAGGCGGCCCCTTTCCCTACTACTCAGGCTCTCGGCCCACTGGGCCCACAGATCTGCAACTTATTCCGAATGAGTTGAGGCTTGAGAAATAGGACGGTGTAGGTTAGAGAGCCACACATGTTTGGTTTTATGCCGCCTCACGGAGAACTGACGGTTCTGAATGTAGACCAGTTCACCAACCGGTGGTCCTGTGTTCCTCCTTCGAGCTTCAGCTGCCTGAGAGAAAGTACAGCCTGGACTCCTCCCGACCCGTTCATGCTCCTCCTCCTGGAAATCATCCATATCCTGCCCCAGCCGGATATCTAGCAGAACCACAGGGGTTCTCCTGAACATGAAGTGTGGGCAGTAGCAAGCGCTCTGATGTTCCATGTGTTAGAGGCAAACCCACCTCCTCCTCTGCTCAGGGTGAGCAGAAGATCAAGAGGCGTTATTAAATAATAATAAACTCTTTTTTAAAGAGGTGTTATTCTGCTCATTTCAAGGTTCCTCATCTTATTTAGAGGTTCTACCAGAGCAGGTTTCCATGGTTATATTTTTGTCCTACTGCACATTGCTGCAGCTCCTCTTTTCAGCCTGTGTTGAAGGCTTCGTTTTAGCTATGGAGTGATACATCTTGTCTCTAAATGATCTTTGTTGGGAGTTGCACATGCTCAGTTCCTAGTTAAGGACTACTAGCCAATCAGAAGCAGAGAAGGGCGGGTCGGCGAGAAGCCGGTAAACGGCTCGGGTTCAGCCGTACGTGTTGCCGACCGGCTCGGCAACACGGACTGGAGCGAGAGTTTCAGAGCGGTGAGTTATTAATCTGTATCCATAAAGTTTTAACTGAGCTCTGTCTCTACATCACAGGAACAACTTTCTGTCCACTGACTGCCTGGAGGGTAGCTAGTGTTTGGAAGGGAGAGGAGAGCTGTGTGCTGCAGCTCACTGTTTCTGAGGGCGTGTCGGAGTCGCCGCTCGGCGAGCGTTATATGAGGCGCGTTTAGCTTTCATCCCTGTGACGTCACAGGGATGAAAGGGAAGCGGCTGGACTACAAACGAGCTGTTTTGTTTAGTTTTTTTTGTTTTTTTAGGAACTCAGAATTATTATTTATTTTTAATTCAATTCAGTTTTATTTATATAGCACCAAATCACAACAGTTATCTCACAGCGCTTTTCATAAAAGAGCAGGTCTAGACCGAACTCTGTGATGATATTTTATCTTCTTTTTTTTTAAATTGCAGATCATATTTGTTACAACTTGCTGGAAAAAGAAATTGAACTTGTAATACAAAAATCATTTAGTCACAGTTCACGTTTCCATAAAGAAAAACAAACAAAAAACCACATAGTCTCAAACTATAAATATCAGTTAATTTAATTATAAAGTTAAATTAGATAAATGTTGCAAACATTTTGATGCTGATTTAGCCTCTAATATACAGACTATATAATTTATAAAGTCAAGTTTAAAACATTGACAAGAGGTTTTGTTTGTCATTTTTGATTTATGAATAAAAATTCCAAGCAAAAGTAATAATTGACTACATATTGTACAGATGAGTTTGAATCAGAAAAATAAAAGGAGATGTCAAAATTAGATAAGTGTATGTTTGAGCCAAATGTCCATTAATAAACATTGATTATCATTAAACAGAGAAGAGCTATAGAATAAATTTCTGTTTCCAGAGAGCAGAAGCTGCATTTTTCATCTACAGTAGGGATGAATTTCTAAATAATCTCGTTAGATTGATTTTGCACATAAAAGGTTTTTAATTACTTTGTTGTTGACTTTTCTGTCTAGAAAAGATTGCTGGAGAAAAATACATTAATTTAATCCAGATCCTTCTCATCTCTAAGTGGGGTGATGATCCCATGGGGTATAGTTCTGCTTACAACATCAGATTCTTTCTTGGAGGATGGAAGTTAAATTTATGAGTGAAGTCGTCATAAGTTAAAATTTGATTTGAGTTATTTAATAATTGGGACACCAGCAGAATGTCATTTTTAAACCAGTATAAAGAGAGTCTCGTTTCTAAGTAAGATGTTCATGTTGATCCAGATAAAAATATTATTTGTGAGGGGAGAAATTGTGTTTGTACAAAAGTGACCAACAAGTTAGAGCCTGTTTATGGAAGTTAGACCGTTTGACTGGCGTTTGGGCCCTGAAGCAAGTTTTTCAGAGATAAAGTTTAGAACAATGTTCCACAAACTGATTTTTCAAAAATCTTTTAATCCAGTTGATTTTTAATATCTCCTTGAAAAGTGAGAATTACCCATACACCCCCCCCCCTCAGTTTTATTAGTCACGATGTCTTTCCTGATTTTATAAAGTTGGCACATCGTAACTTAGGTATTTCTACTGATGTAAATGAATATGCTGCTTGTGAGAGACCTTCTGCTTTAGAAAGAAGAACTCTGCCATACGTAGATTTATCTCTTGCAAGCCAAGAATCAAACTTCTTATTAATAGAGTCGTGTAGTAAAGAGAGTTTACTCTCGGTCATCAGATTATGACTGATTTTTATTCCAAGATAAGTTACTAAATTCTGATAGATTTAGATTCAAGCCTGAGCTTTCAGAACATTTAGTGCAACTCCTATTTGGGATTCATTTTTTAGAAACAGGGTTGTGTCGTCAGCCAGCTGTGAGATTTTTATTTCTCTTTCATTTGTAATTCCTTTGAATGAACTCTCTAGAAGAGGCGAGTTAGGCGAATTTTCACAAACGAGCTGTTTTCAGTTCAGAGCAGAGATGGGAACTCTCTTTGGGCTTTTTCACTTTGCAAACCTGTTACAGCACAGAAAAGGTTTATAACTCAGTAAAGGCCAAAATAGACAGGGAGGGGGAGTGAGGATCAAAACGCTCGCTCTGCCTGTTACTTTGGGCGCGATATGGCAGCGTTCAACTCTTTGTCATCCTGTAAAACCACTGGACCCTGGTCAGAGCCAGGACCCCATATAGCTGGATCCAGTACTTCATTAGGGACTTGGCAACTGTTACCGCTTGCGGGTCTCGGGTTGGTACAGAAACTGTACAGCCCAAAGGCCAACAAACCCCCCGTAGCTGCTCCCAGCCTTTGCTGGGAAACTCTCATGCCTTACAAAAGGCTTCGACATCCTTAAACATTCGACTTGAATGTTCTTTCAACTCCTCGGGGTCCCAATGCGTCGCAGCAGGCAGCAAAAGCCGTTTTCCTTCTGGTCCCACAGCTCAGATGCAGCACTCAGTCCTGCTCCTCCGTTCCCTGCCAGGCTTCACACGCCTCAGCCAGCGCGTCCTCACAGACGACATTACTGGATCGACCCGCTGAAGACTCGGCCAGGAAGCGGGGTGTCCCAGATTATGCTCCTCCAGGTGCATTTTAGGACGGAGACGAGGAGACGGGAGGCACCAAGTGGAGAAATGAGAAGAGTCGCTGCTGTGAAGCTCACTGAACCAAAACCTTTAAAAGCTTCTGTCCTAAACGCTTTATCGCCTCGGCTCCAAGCCCCCCCCCCCAGGTCAAAACAACACAAAGCAACAGAGCTTTTAGTTTTATTACAAAGTAAAATACAAAACAAACTTATTTACAGGCAGAGAAAGATTTTCGTGTGCGTGATGTGTTCAGGTGTCGGTGTGTTCGTGTGCGTGATGTGTTCAGGTGTCGGTGTGCGTGATGTGTTCAGGTCGGTGTGTTCGTGTGCGTGATGTGTTCAGGTGTCGGTGTGGTGTGCGTGATGTGTTCAGGTGACGGTGTGCGTGATGTGTTCAGGTGACGGTGTGCGTGATGTGTTCAGGTGTCGGTGTGCGTGATGTGTTCAGGTGTCGGTGTGCGTGATGTGTTCAGGTGTCGGTGTGCGTGATGTGTTCAGGTGTCGGTGTGTTCAGGTGTCTGTGTGCGTGATGTGTTCAGGTGTCGGTGTGTTCAGGTGTCGGTGTGTTCAGGTGTCGGTGTGTTCAGGTGTCGGTGTGCGTGATGTGTTCAGGTGTCGGTGTGCATGATGTGTTCAGGTGTCTGTGTGCGTGATGTGTTCAGGTGTCTGTGTGCGTGATGTGTTCAGGTGTCGGTGTGCGTGATGTGTTCAGGTGTCGGTGTGTTCGTGTGCGTGATGTGTTCAGGTGACGGTGTGCGTGATGTGTTCAGGTGACGGTGTGCGTGATGTGTTCAGGTGTCGGTGTGCGTGATGTGTTCAGGTGTCGGTGTGCGTGATGTGTTCAGGTGTCGGTGTGCGTGATGTGTTCAGGTGTCGGTGTGTTCAGGTGTCTGTGTGCGTGATGTGTTCAGGTGTCGGTGTGTTCAGGTGTCGGTGTGTTCAGGTGTCGGTGTGTTCAGGTGTCGGTGTGTTCAGGTGTCGGTGTGCGTGATGTGTTCAGGTGTCGGTGTGCATGATGTGTTCAGGTGTCTGTGTGCGTGATGTGTTCAGGTGTCTGTGTGCGTGATGTGTTCAGGTGTCTGGTGTGCGTGATGTGTTCAGGTGTCAGTGTGCGTGATGTGTTCAGGTGTCGGTGTGCGTGATGTGTTCAGGTGTCGGTGTGTTCAGGTGTCGGTGTGCATGATGTGTTCAGGTGTCGGTGTGTCGGTGTGCGTGATGTGTTCAGGTGACGGTGTGCGTGATGTGTTCAGGTGACGGTGTGCGTGATGTGTTCAGGTGTCGGTGTGCGTGATGTGTTCAGGTGTCGGTGTGCGTGATGTGTTCAGGTGTCGGTGTGTTCAGGTGTCTGTGTGCGTGATGTGTTCAGGTGTCGGTGTGTTCAGGTGTCGGTGTGCGTGATGTGTTCAGGTGTCGGTGTGTTCAGGTGTCGGTGTGTTCAGGTGTCGGTGTGTTCAGGTGTCGGTGTGTTCAGGTGTCAGTGTGCGTGATGTGTTCAGGTGTCGGTGTGCGTGATGTGTTCAGGTGTCTGTGTGCGTGATGTGTTCAGGTGTCTGTGTGCGTGATGTGTTCAGGTGTCGGTGTGCGTGATGTTCAGGTGTCAGTGTGCGTGATGTGTTCAGGTGTCGGTGTGCGTGATGTGTTCAGGTGTCGGTGTGTTCAGGTGTCGGTGTGCGTGATGTGTTCAGGTGTCGGTGTGTCGGTGTGCGTGATGTGTTCAGGTGTCGGTGTGTTCAGGTGTCGGTGTGTTCAGGTGTCGGTGTGCGTGATGTGTTCAGGTGTCGGTGTGTTCAGGTGTCGGTGTGTTCAGGTGTCGGTGTGTTCAGGTGTCGGTGTGCGTGATGTGTTCAGGTGTCGGTGTGTTCAGGTGTCGGTGTGTTCAGGTGTCGGTGTGTTCAGGTGTCGGTGTGCGTGATGTGTTCAGGTGTCGGTGTGTTCAGGTGTGTTCAGGTGTCTGTGTGCGTGATGTGTTCAGGTGTTGGTGTGCGTGATGTGTTCAGGTGTCGGTGTGCGTGATGTGTTCAGGTGTCGGTGTGTTCAGGAGAGAGTTGGAGGGATCCTCCTCCACAGACCTCCACACAGACAGTTCTTGATCCAGCGCTGCTCCCACTGCTTCATGGCATTCGTCTTGTTGGGAGAACGAAGCATCGTCACGCAGCCGCACCTGAACGCACACACACAAAGATATTAAAGGTTTTTAGCTGGTTTATGACACAGATTCACAGTAACAGGAAGCAGGAGCAGAATTTACTTTACAGAACTGAGTTTTTGTGTGTCAGGAAAGAGAAACGGTGACGGAGCGCCACAGATGGAGAGCGCCGATTCAGACAGGAACACGCGTCCTGTTCAGGTCAGTCACGTTCCTGTCAGACACCTGGCTCTAACGTACCGGCCTGTGTCACCAAACGCCAGCGTCTTCAAACAGGGCGGCGGCAGCGTGGCGAGGCGCTGAGCTTCGACTTCTCTGATCGCCGAGAGCTGAAAAATGTTCAACTCTGTGTGAAACGCAGCGCTCGTCACTGTCGCTTTTCTACCCAGCTGTCCAATCACAGTGGAGGAGGGGCGGGACAAAAACCACACAGGGTAACCGTCACTAACGCGCCTCCAAAGCGCGTTTCAGCTTAGCTGGACACGAACAGTAACACGCCACGCTGACCGCGCTGCAGAGCGGCCACGACGTCACGGAGTGTTGATACCTTTCCAGGCGAGCTCGGTGTAAGAACGGTTAACATCACAGTTATTAGCCTCACAGCCACGTGACCTCGTCGCTACGCATCTGCTAACAGCCGTTTAAAATACTGAAAACAAAGACACGCGCTGGCCACGTCCAGACGTTCAGGACGCCAGGCGGTGGAAACAAATCGAAGCTCCTCTAATTCGTGATGTCTGGAGGATTTTGTTTCAATCCTTAAAGGCGCAGAACAAATAATGATAATTAAAATGTATTATCAGAAAAACGTTGGATTGAAAACGGAACAGAGGAGAAGCTGAAGATCATCTGCTGATGACATCACTTCCTGTGGACTCACCTGGTGCAGGCCTTGCTCTCCTCAGTGGGACAAACTCCCATATGAACACAACGCAGGTTATCCATCTTCTGAGAGCCGGGACTCCTGCAGACACAGATCAGACTGCTCAACACTCGTCTGTACGTTTGCTTCTATCATTTTATTTATTCAACCTTTATTAAAGCAGCACAGTTACAAATGAAACTCCAAGCACACGATACATAAACAGACATCAGACTACCTGACAGGGCTGCACGGTTAATCTAATCTAATCGCGATGTCGTCATGTGCGATCATATAACCGCACAGTGACATTTACTAAAACAGAAAAGGTGAGTGTGACGCTGCGCTGTCTCCGCCCACGCCGGGCTCTCGCCTGTGGCTCTACGAACATTCGGGCCTATGTGCAATCAGAAAAATGATTCATGAGCAGCGTGCGAGTAACCTTTAAGACAACGACCTACCGTAACCCCCCCGCCAGAGAGACGACGGCAGCAGCTGAAGCAGACGGCAGAAAACTGGGAGAGCAGAAGGAAAGTTTGGCTTTGGCTCGCTGCCACGTTGTAACGCTGCATCGGAGCCTTTTGTTGTTCAACGTTTCATAAAGCCGACGTGCCTGTAAGTCTCACTTTTCATCAACCGACCAATCACAGCCTGGAAGGGGCGGGACATTAAAAAAGGTTTGACGTGCTGCAGCAAATCATTAAATGTTGAACAATCTGATTTATTGACTTGTTAGTCCTTAGCATTAATAAACTAGAGATCGATGCAGAGCCAGAGGATTAAATAAATAAATTTAATGTTCAACTAGTGGTAAAACAGCAGGATACTATTATTTAAATGAATATAGGCCATTACTGTTAATTTAATGTTATATATATGTAATATTCTACTCATGTAGATTTAGATGCAGGACGCCAGTGGGCCAGTACCCGCTCCCTTAGTTCTGTCTGACTAGTTATTGTTATTGATATTGTTTATCGTTTAACTTTGTTCAAAAACACATTTCAAAAATTGATTTTGTTCATTTTCCTTGATAATCAAGCAGGTAGACTCAGAGTACCAAGTCGTGCAGCCGGACAACAGACCAATTTGTACATCCAGGAGGTTTAAAGGATTTAGTTAGTTTAAAAGCAGTGACAACAATTTCTAGCATCTACTTCCAAGTCTTTGGTGTTTAAAATTCAGCACAAGAGATCAGATTGGCCAACTGCAGATCAGTCTGCGGTGTGTTCCACGTGGACGGGGCAGCGTCCCGAGCGCTGAACGGACCGAAGCTACTGATAACAAATACAAGTTACCGGAGCGCAAATTAGAGGAACTGGTGTTACGTGACACTCAAGTGCCAAGATAAGAGATTACAGCAGCGGCTCTTAACCCGGGGGTCGGGACCCCGGGTCCCATGGGGGTCACGAGAATTCTTCTGTGGAATCACTTTGGTTGGACACGGTTTAATCCAGTAGGCGGCGGAAATGCCAACCGCCATAAAACACCAAAGAATAAGAATGAAATGTTAAGCTAGCTAGCTAACGTTGGGATCAACACCTGCCGCTCTTAAACAAAGCGAGATGTGCGGCGTGAAGGAGGCGGCTGCTTCACGCCGCCTCCTTCACGCCGCGGCTCTTTGAGCAGGAGAGAAATCCTCCGGTCAGAATATTCCTGTCGCTGGTTTGCTTTGCTCAGGTGGATCTGAATCATTCACCGCTTCATTTCAGCACTAAAGTCGTTTCTGGGATCCTCTCAGCGAGTCCAGGTTCAGGTGTTACCTGGTGAAGACCTCCAGCGGGGCGGCGGAGCCCCCGCCGGGCAGAGACGAGGCTTTTCCAAACTGCAGCCTGAGCGGGTGTTTGCCCTGCAGCTTGACGATGACGCCGTCGTTAACCGGGAGCCAGTCCATACTGGGAACCAGCAGCTGACTGGGCAGCAGGCAGCACTCGTCTATCAGGCTCTCGTCCGGGTCCTGGGGGGGGCCGTCGTCCCGGGCTGAGACACAGACTGTCAGTTAATCAGTGAAGGCTGAGGCACGAACTAAACAACACAGTGACGAGTACACGAGGGGCCTTCCTGCTGACCGCACTGAGGATCGACAGGAGCCCACTTCACTTACAGATCCTAAGATCTACAGAGCAGGAGGTCCTGAGCAGTCCGAGACCTGCTCAGGACCAGGAACAGTGAAACCTCCTTACAGCAGAGCCACAGCTTGGTGAGCAGTCTGAACAGCAGCTGCATGCTGTCCTGGTTGTCGGACGTGGCGGTGAAGGTGGGCAGACAGCCGGGCTTCAGCAGACCCCAGATCCTGATCATCACCAACATCTCCCTCAGCATCCCCAGAGACGCCCCGTCCCTCATGAAGCCGAACCCCGGCCGGACCATGGAGCCCTGCGGGACGGGAGAACCCTCATGCTGTTACTGGTCTTACACTCCAGATGGAGACCTCTGTGGAGGATCCTCCACCTCAGGATTCACGTTCCCCGCGCAGGAACGCTGCTCTTTAGCTTCTCCGTACCCGGGACTCTCGTTAGCTCACCTGGTTGGGCAGGTTGGCCAGCAGGTAGAGGACAAAGTCTCCCACCCACTGGATGAGCTGCTGCAGGGACTGAAGGGGGGGGCCGTCCAACACAAACTCCTCCGTCTTCAGATTGATCATCACTTTGTCAATATCTGAGGACATCAATCAGAGATCAATATTTTAATGCCTTCTGTCCCCTCACCTGTCCCTCAGGTCCCTCACCTGTCCCTCAGGTCCCCCGGGTCCCTCACCTGTCCCCCCGGGTCCCTCACCTTCCCCTCAACTTTCCCTCATGTCCCTCAACTTCCCCTCATGTCCCTCAGGTCCCTCACCTGTCCCTCAACTTTCCCTCAGGTCCCTCGGGTCCCTCACCTGTCCCTCACCTGTCCCCAAGGTCCCTCACCTGTCCCTCACCTGTCCCCCAGGTCCCTCGGGTCCCTCACCTGTCCCTCACCTGTCCCCCAGGTCCCTCGGGTCCCTCACCTGTCCCTCAGGTCCCTCACCTGTCCCTCAACTTTCCCTCATGTCCCCCAGGTCCCTCACCTGTCCCTCGGGTCCCTCACCTGTCCCCCAGGTCCCTCGGGTCCCTCACCTGTCCCCCAGGTCCCTCGGGTCTCTTACCCGTGTCAGTGTTCTTGGCACAGATCTCGGCCAGCCGGTCTCCTGGACTCTTGTCTGGTGTGTTGAGGACGTGGGGCCTCAGCAGAGACTTTAAGGTGGAGCTGATGGCGATCAGCAGCAGTTTGGCGTGGAAGTCGCAGGCTCGAGCCGCCGTCGCCGTGGAGAGTTTACAGAGAGACGCCTTCACCGCCACGATACGCGTCGCCAGGACCTGGACAGACATCACTGTGCTTAAAGACAGCAGCTACACTGAGGCATCATGGGAAGTTCCTGAGAACATCAGGAAGGTAAACAGTGCAAACAGTTAATGCGGTAAAAGATGTCGCAGCTGAAGGCGGCAGAGATGTTTCCAGGTTCAGCAGCTGTCTGTCCATCTGAATATAAACAACCGCCTGTAGTTTAACCTGAACCCGAGGCCGCTAAGCGTCAGCAGGTACGGTGATTACAGTACACGTTAATGTAGTCGGCTCTACGGTCTGATCTACCGCCGTTCTCCCATCATGCCTTGCTGACCTGCTGCAGCGCCTGGTTCTGCCTCATGTACTCCTCGTGCAGCTTCTCCACCAGGTTGTGGACCATGGTGGGCTGCACGTGCAGCAGGACGTCCCACCAGTCGTAGCCCGTCACCATGCAGTACTCCAGCAGGAACAGCAGGTGGCGCAGGGTCGTGTTCATCTCCAGCACCTGACCCATAGAGGGCGACACTCGCAGCATGTGGAGCTGAGGACGAGACAACAACAACAACATTAACCAGCTGACAGAGAAACACCAGAGGCCACAGGGGAAAGTCTTTTTCTTCCTTCACAAGTTCAAACACGACTCAGTCTGAGTGAAACGAGCGCTGCTGGGCTGAACTCGCCGAGCTCTTCCTGACTCAAGTTTGGACGAAGCTGCAGACGAACCAGCGTAAAGACGTTTTAGTGTTTGACAGTCAGGAAGGAGACCTGACGGCTGAGTAAATCCACCCGAGACTCGGGGGCTCTACAGGTAGGCGACCCCACAAATCCTGAGAGAACGCCAACTACCGGGCGAACAAACATGGACGCCAGCATGTTGGTATGCAGCCATATTAGTGGTGATAGATAAGACGCCTGCCTTTGGTGTGAGAGACCAGGTTCAATCCCCCACTGTTACCCGTCCACCAATGTGTCCCTGAGCGAGACACTTAACCCCTCGTTGCTGCGGAGGCGTGCGACCTCTGATATAATTAGCAGCTGTAAGTCGTTTGGATAAAAGCGTCGGCTAAATGAATAAATGAATAAATGATGATAATATTTCAGGTGAAGCTCACAGCTCAGTATAACAGAGGACTCCTGAATGCATCACCTCCACCTTCAGAGACAGGTGAAGACAGAAAGGTTCCAGGTCTGAAGGGCAAAGAGATCCTGCAGAGGCTGAAGCGCTCTGACCTCCAGCTCTCCGGGCGCGTGTGCCCTCACCTTGCCGTGGTTGTCGACTCCAGCCAGTGCCAGAGAGGTCCAGGAGAACTGGAGGGCCTTGAAGTGAAGGGCGGGGCCTCCGGTTCTTTGGCGTTTGATGGCGGACTCGTCTCCGGGCCTCTGACCTGAAGAGGACGAGGAGCCGTAGAAAACCCCCATGGTGTGGAGGGAGAGACGGTGGAGGATCTGAATGCTGCCGTCGTGGAACGCCAGAGCCAGACCTGAAACACAGGGAGTCTGCAGGTGAGGCGGGTTTAAATGTTCTCCAAGACCCAGGTCTGGTTTCAGAGGTGGGACCGAGGTACGAGTTCATGATGGGTAACAATGAGTCATAACTGTTCTGGTCCTCACCGAGTCCGGGGCAGAACTTGGTGTCCGACGCCACCTTCAGGTCGGTGTTGGAGATGGAGATGGGCAGTTTGGGCAGCGCGACGGCCGACACTCGCTCCAGATCGTTGGTGGTGGTCAGGATCCGCCACTTCAGGATGGTGGGCTGCTTCTCCCCGACTGGACACGGCAAGGAGGTCAGAGGTCAAACACCGTCACGCCAAAGCTGTTAGAACCAGATAGACCGGTGTGCGTTTCTTACCGACTGGTGACCGGTGCTGGAAGATGTTGTTGACAGGAAGTCCCTCCTTCCTCAGGGACCAGCACTCCACGATGCTGCCGCTCTGATTGGACGCACACAGCAGAACCTGCAACACACACATTCTGTCAGGTTCTCTGGTTCTACAGCTGCTGGAGGTTCGGTGGGGCCGACTTATCTGTGCTTCATGTTCTCAGATCTGTCAGAACCGAACGTCACTACTGTTTGGTTCAGGCACTGAAATTAGAACCCGCCAAACATGGTACACCGTCTGCAGCAAAATCATCAGGCCATCTTCCACCGTGGTGCATTCAGAGTTCTCTCTCAGGTTCTCCTGGTTACCTGTTCAGAGTTCTCTCTGGTTCTACTGGTTACCTGTTCAGAGTTCTCTCTGGTTCTCCTGGTTCTCTCTCTGGTTACATGTTCTGAGTTCTCTCTGGTTCTCTCTCTGGTTCTCCTGGTTCTCTCTCTCTGGTCCTACTGGTTCTCTCTCTGGTTCTCCTGGTTACCTTTTCTGAGTTCTCTCTGGTTCTACTGGTTCTCTCTCTGGTTCTCCTGGTTACCTGTTCTGAGTTCTCTCTGGTTCTCCTGGTTCTCTCTCTCTGGTTCTCCTGGTTACCTGTTCAGAGTTCTCTCTGGTTCTACTGGTTCTCTCCCTGGTTCTCCTGGTTACCTGTTCTCAGTTCTCTCTGCTTCTCCTGGTTCTCTCTCTCTGGTTCTCCTGGTTACCTGTTCAGAGTTCTCTCTGGTCCTACTGGTTCTCTCCCTGGTTCTCCTGGTTACCTGTTCTGAGTTCTCTCTGCTTCTCCTGGTTCTCTCTCTCTGGTTCTACTGGTTCTCTCTCAGGTTCTCCTGGTTACCTGTTCTGAGTTCTCTTGGTTCTCCTGGTTCCTCTCTGGTTCTCCTGGTTACCTGTTCAGAGTTTCTCTGGTCCTACTGGTTCTCTTCTGGTTCTCCTGGTTACCTGTTCTGAGTTCTCTCTGTCTCCTGGTTCTCTCTCTCTGGTTCTCCTGGTTTCTCTCTCTGGTTCTCCTGGTTACCTGTTCAGAGTTCTCTCTGGTTCTACTGGTTCTCTCCCTGGTTCTCTGGTTACCTGTTCTCAGTTCTCTCTGCTTCTCCTGGTCTCTCTCTCTGGTTCTCCTGGTTATGTTCAGAGTTCTCTCTGGTCCTACTGGTTCTCTCCCTGGTTCTCCTGGTTACCTGTTCTGAGTTCTCTCTGCTTCTCCTGGTTCTCTCTCTCTGGTTCTCCTGGTTCTCTCTCTCTGGTTCTCCTGGTTACCTGTTCAGAGTTCTCTCTGGTTCTACTGGTTCTCTCCCTGGTTCTCCTGGTTACCTGTTCTCAGTTCTCTCTGGTTCTCCTGGTTCTCTCTCTCTGGTTCTCCTGGTTACCTGTTCAGAGTTCTCTCTGGTCCTACTGGTTCTCTCCCTGGTTCTCCTGGTTACCTGTTCTGAGTTCTCTCTGCTTCTCCTGGTTCTCTCTCTCTGGTTCTCCTGGCTACCTGTTCAGGGTTCTCTCTGGTTCTACTGGTTCTCCTGGTTACCTGTTCTGAGTTCTCTCTGATTCTCCTGGCTACCTGTTCAGGGTTCTCTCTGGTTCTACTGGTTCTCTCCCTGGTTCTCCTGGTTACCTGTTCTGAGTTCTCTCTGGTTCTCCTGGTTCTCTCTCTCTGGTTCTCCTGGTTACCTGTTCAGGGTTCTCTCTGGTTCTACTGGTTCTCTCCCTGGTTCTCCTGGTTACCTGTTCAGAGTTCTCTCTGGTTAGGAACTTGAGGTGGGTGACGGCGGGGTACTTCTCCCTCCTCAGAGGGTCGGTGGTGCAGCGCAGGAACAGGGACGGTAACAGTTCTGTGTCGATGCGACACTTCTCGCTCACCACGCTCACCACACCTGCACACAGAACGTCAGAGAGGTTATCCACCCTGATGGTGGAACCAGTAAAAGGTCAGAGGTCATGGTGAACTGTTTAAACAGGGTTCCTGACCTTGTAGAACTGGACGGGGGACGAGCTGCTGCCGTCGGTCGCTGCCACCACGATGTTCCCTCCCCGGTGAAGGCTATGTCGGCTAACGCCACTCTTCTCGTAGCCGGCACAGACTTCGCTGGCGGTCAGCAGAGCGCCGCCCGGCTTCAACAACGACACAGTGACCAAACCGCTCACCGTCACCGCCATCCAGCCCTCCATCGGCTTCCCGCCAAACAGAGTCAGAGACGGCGAGAACTTCACCCGGGAAACTTCTCACCGAAGTTTGTCGAACCCGACTGAACCAAGAGAAAAGAAGAACCATTATGTCTCACTGTCTGACAGGTTACAGGTGAATATTGACATGTGACCATGTTTCAGCATTACCATCTCGACGTGCAACGCCAGCTTGACCATTGTGCAGCCAGCTCAGAGCTACGATTGGATCTCGTCCAGAGAGCTGGACAGGACGCTCTCCCAGCTGTTCACCAGGTGATCGGACATCGACCAGCATTTAATCTGTCCGTCACCGTCTGCAGACAGCAGCCTCGAACCTGGACACCAGCAGAACCAGATCTATGTCACACCTGAACTCTGACTGGCAGCCCGACAC
>NW_024044237.1:37910736-37938975 GCF_014851395.1 Micropterus salmoides
AAAGCACAACATCCACCTACAGCATAACATCCACCCTACAGCATCACTCCCACCCTACAGCATCACCCACCCTAAAGCACAACATCCACCCTACAGCATAACATCCACCCTACAGCATCACTCCCACCCTACAGCATCACATCCACCCTACACATCACCCCCACCCTACAGCACAACATCCACCCTACAGCATCACCCACCCTACAGCACAACATCCACCCTACACAGCATCACCCCACCCTACAGCATCACATCCACCTACAGCACAACATCCACCCTACAGCATCACTCCCACCCTACAGCACAACATCCTCCCTACAGCATCACCCCACCCTACAGCACAACATCCACCCTACACAGCATCACCCCACCCTACAGCATCACATCCACCCTACAGCACAACATCCACCCTACAGCATCACTCCCACCCTACAGCACAACATCCACCTACACAGCATCACCCCACCCTACACCATCCCCTCCACCCTACAGTATCTACCCACTCCCTATAAAATGTGACCATGTGAGTCAGCTTCTGTATTTAAATGTACTCCTAAGACTCGAGCATTTTGTGGGTGTAGTTTTGGCTTGTTTTCCGTATGTAAAGTGTCTTTGGGTTGCATGAAAGATGCTTAAAATTGAATTCTTCTTCTTACCATAAATTTCACTGTGCCACTCTGTGGTGGGCACCATCGGACAAATGAACAGGGCTGATCCTGCAGGAGATCTGGATGTCTGTTAAAACACAGATGCATTTTATTTTGAGAGAAAACTATCCGGAGTGTTGAGCCACAGAGAATCAAGCCTGACCCTGATGGGTGGAAACTTTCCATCACATGAAGCCCAAGAACTGCATTGCATCATGGTCCTCACTGCGCTCCAGGTCCTGTGCTGTTACTGACCAGTTTCAAAATAAGGCTTTTGTTTTGAAAGGTGTGAGACTAATCCTTGAACCTTCGTCCCTGCAAGCTCTTGTAATAGTTCTCCTGTTCAGTCTGGTTACGAATCTCTCGATCCAACAGAACTAGCGCCGTCTTGCGTCTCATGGCCATCTCCCTGCGCTGAGTATCCGCTGACATCTCCACCTGGGGGTGAGGTGGGGGCAGGGCCAGGTCGGGGTCAATTGCGGCACGTGGCGAGGCGGATCGGTGCGGCCTGAAGCTGCTTCCGTGGGCGGCGGAGTCTCCCCGGTTCAAGCTGTTGAGGTCATAAGTGTCTCGCGGGTCGCCAGCGTTGGACGCCCCCGCCCACTCCCACGGGTTACCGTTGCCTGCGAGGGTCGGGACTTGAGGAGGGTGTGGGGCCTGTACGACAGGATGGTGAGGGGCGTGGGCATCCACCGTGATGATTCCCAACCCCTCCCGCTGCTGCTCGGAGGGTGTGCGATAGTGCGGAGAGTCAGTGGTGGAGGAGGTGCCGGAGCAGGTGGAGGTGGTCTCAGAGGTTTTCTCCCCCGAGGAGGAGGAGGGGAGGAGGCCCTGCTGCTTCGACATGGCGATGACCTGCATGAGTCGTGGCTGGTTGGTGGCACCGCGGGCTGACCCCTCTCCGCTCGTTTTCTCTCGGATGGCGAGCCACTTGGCCCGGGTCAGGGCACTCTTTGGGGACACCGGCGGGGGTCCTGCTTCAGGGATCTGGGGTGGTCTGGGAGTTGCCACAGCTTTAGCGCCCCCAGGAGGTGGTGTGGGGTTGCGACTAGAGGCTGCCCTCCCAGACTGCACTGTGGGCTGGTAGATGGGGACCTGAGACCCCCCCTCATCTGTCCCCACAGAGCCCAACTCAGAGCCCCCCTCAGAGCCGTCCTCACGGTCCACCTCGTCCCGGACGTTCAGGCCTCTCATCTCTATGGACTTCTGCTTCCACTCTGACACCAGCTGCTGCGAACGCATCGGGTCCATGGGAACCTGCACAGCCTTCAGACGCCGCTGCACCGGCTGCACCGGCTGCACGAGATCCTCCGGTCCTGGGTTTGCCCCCAGCACCCCGTTAACATTCATGCTAGCTCTCGGCAGTGTGTTACTGAAGGTCAGCATGGTCTCCTTCCCCATAGGGCTGCGAGGAGCCAGCAGCTCCACGTCCACGCTGGCCCTCTTCAGGCTCCCCATTGAGTCCTTCTCCCTCTGCATGGGCCCCAGGCTCTCCAGCCGGTCAATGGGGGCCGGATTTGCTGCTATCTCATCGTTACTCTCTGAGGCGGAGGCGGGGCCCTTGTGGTAGACGGACTCATGTCCCCGCTCTGTCAGTGCTCGCAGAGGGTCCTCCTTAGGGGGCAAGGGAGGCGGGACTGAAGAGATGTCATCAGAGGACTTGAAGTTGGCAACGGCATGAAAAGCCTGAAGAAGAAGAAAAATCATCTTTAAATGTTGAAACCCTAAACTGATGAAACGGTTTCCCCTTGTCTGCTAATGAGTTTGGTTTCCTCTCAGACCCTGAAAGTTTTGGGTTTTTTTAGGGGGCGGGGTTACTCAGTTTGTTTTCCACCGCTGCTGAACAGCTGACGCTCCCACGTGCACTGACCACTTTCTGTAAATGACATGCAGTGTACATGAGTGCACCGGGTCTATTGTGATGTGGGCTGTATGTACACAAAGGCTGAGGGAGTAAGCATTTCACTGTAAACCTGACTTCACTCTGCAGGACTGAAACACACGTACAAAGTTAGTTAGTGAGAAAAATGATTCAAACAGCAGGTCTGTTTGTTACCATGAGGAGTTTCAGATCTCACCAGATAAGCAGCGATGAAGGCTCCGATGAGGAAGCCCACGTACACGTCGATGGGATGGCTGCGATGCTGCGTGATCTGGGTCAGACCCGTCAGCGCCGCTGCGATGGCGAAGGCAAAAACCAAGACGGGTTTCAGCAGCTTGGTGCTGTCGGAGATGGTCGAGTTAAAATACATCTGAAAGAGATCGTCAACAGCCGCAGGTTAGCTTCCCTCAAATAACTCTACTGATAATACAGTGAACAAATATTCACACAAACAACTGTATTATATTCTGTTAAAGAGATTCAAGACATAATTACATTTTAAAATAAACTTTCTAATCTCACATCCTGCAAAATAATCAAACAAAGTTCATTTCCTGGATAAAAACGTTTCAACTTTTCAGTCTTTATTTCAAAACACGCAGGGTGATTTTCACGGAAACAACAGGAAGTGACATCATGGTCGTGTTTAATGTTAAAAACCGCCGCACATCTTCTCTTCATAGCAAATGATTATTTATGATAAATCAGGAAGTTAGCCGAGCCGTTAGCAGTTAGCATTTGGACAGCTGCTGACATCATCACGTGGTTTCTGTTTTGTGTTTATGATGAGTTACGAGCTTTTATTCAGTTAGACATGTTTAAACACTGAGATGAATAGTTTTAACCAACACGTCCAGACTTTATGACTCCTCATCCTTTATATTCTTCTTCTTCTGTCTGGATTTTCACCACACTACTCCTCCTCGATCGGGATCGAGTGTGAATGTGTTCAGTCAGTTTAACCCGACACTCCTCTTAAACATCTTTAACTTGCTGTTACTCCACAGTTTTCTCTTCAAACATTATTTTACATCAAATGTAAGAGAATTTGTTTTTTGAATCAATCTGACTTTTGATACAGAGAGCCTCTGAGTAACATCAGTGCTGACACCTGCTGCCCTGACTTGAAGAAACTAGTACCACAAAACGCACCACACCTGGGAAACGCACCATACCTGGGAAATGCACCACACCTGGGAAATGCACCACACCTGGGAAATGCACCATACATGGGAAACACAGAACGTAGGAAATGCACCATACCTGGGAAACACACCACACCCGGGAAACGCACCATATCTGGGAAACACACCACATCTGGAATATGCACCACACCTGGGAAATGCACCATACATGGGAAACGCACAGAACGTAGGAAATGCACCACACCTGGGAAACACACCACATCAGGAATATGCACCACACCTGGGAAATGCACCACACCCGGGAAACAAACCACACCCGGGAAACACACCATATCTGGGAAACGCACCACACCCGGGAAACGCGCCACACCCGGGAAATGCACCACAACTGGGAAACACACCACATCTGGAATATGCACCACACCTGGGAAATGCACCACACATCATACCTGTGAAACGCACCACAGCCGGGAAACACACCATATCTAGGAAATGCACCACACCTGGGAAATGCACCACATCTGGAATATGCAACACACCTGGGAAATGCACCATACCTGGGAAACGCACCACACCCGGGAAATGCACCACACCCGGGAAACACACCACATCTGGAATATGCACCACACCTGGGAAATGCACCACACCTGGAATATGCACCACACCTGGGAAATGCACCACATCTGGAATATGCACCACACCTGGGAAATGCACAGAACGTAGGAAATGCACCACACCTGGGAAATGCACGACATCTGGAATATGCACCATACATGGGAAACGCACCACATCTGGAATATGCAACACACCTGGGAAACGCACCATACCTGGGAAACGCACCACACCCGGGAAATGCACCACACCCGGGAAACACACCACATCTGGAATATGCACCACACCCGGGAAATGCACCTCACCTGGAATATGCACCACACCTGGGAAATGCACGACATCTGGAATATGCACCATACATGGGAAACGCACCACATCTGGAATATGCAACACACCTGGGAAACGCACCATACCTGGGAAACGCACCACACCCGGGAAATGCACCACACCCGGGAAACACACCACATCTGGAATATGCACCACACCCGGGAAATGCACCTCACCTGGAATATGCACCACACCTGGGAAACACACCACATCTGGAATATGCACCACACCTGGGAAATGCACCACACCCGGGAAACAAACCACACCCGGGAAACACACCATATCTGGGAAACGCACCACATCTGGAATATGCACCACACCTGGGAAATGCACCACACATCATACCTGGGAAACGCACCACAGCCGGGAAACAAACCACACCCGGGAAACACACCATATCTGGGAAACGCACCACACCCGGGAAACGCGCCACACCCGGGAAATGCACCACAACTGGGAAACACACCACATCTGGAATATGCACCACACCTGGGAAATGCACCACACATCATACCTGGGAAACGCACCACAGCCGGGAAACACACCATATCTAGGAAATGCACCACACCTGGGAAATGCACCACATCTGGGAAACGCACCACACCCGGGAAATGCACCACACCCGGGAAACACACCACATCTGGAATATGCACCACACCTGGGAAATGCACCACATCTGGAATATGCACCACACCCGGGAAATGCACAGAACGTAGGAAATGCACCACACCTGGGAAATGCACGACATCTGGAATATGCACCATACATGGGAAACGCACCACATCTGGAATATGCACCATACATGGGAAACGCACCACATCTGGAATATGCACCACACCCGGGAAACGCACCATATCTGGGAAACGCACCACACCCGGGAAATGCACCACACCCGGGAAACGCACCACATCTGGAATATGCACCACACCCGGGAAATGCACCACACCTGGAATATGCACCACACCTGGGAAATGCACCACATCTGGAATATGCACCACACCTGGGAAATGCACCACACCCGGGAAACACACCACATCTGGAATATGCACCACACCCGGGAAATGCACCACACCTGGAATATGCACCACATCTGGAATATGCACCACATCTGGAATATGCACCATACATGGGAAACGCACAGAATGTAGGAAATACACCACACCTGGGAAATGCACCACATCTGGAATATGCAACACACCTGGGAAACGCACCATACCTGGGAAACGCACCACACCCGGGAAATGCACCACACCCGGGAAACACACCACATCTGGAATATGCACCACACCCGGGAAACACACCACATCTGAAATATGCACCACACCCGGGAAATGCACCACACCTGGAATATGCACCACACCTGGGAAACGCACCACATCTGGAATATGCACCACATCTGAAATATGCACCACACCCAGGAAATGCACCACATCTGGAATATGCACCACATCTGGGAAACGCACCATACATGGGAAACGCACAGAACGTAGGAAATGCACCACACCTGGAATATGCACCATACATGGGAAACGCACAGAACGTAGGAAATGCACCACACCTGGGAAATGCACCACATCTGGAATATGCAACACACCTGGGAAACGCACCATACCTGGGAAACGCACCACATCCGGGAAATGCACCACACCCGGGAAACACACCACATCTGGAATATGCACCACACCTGGGAAATGCACCACACCTGGAATATGCACCACACCTGGGAAATGCACCACATCTGGAATATGCACCACACCTGGGAAATGCACCATACATGGGAAATGCACCACATCTGGAATATGCACCACACCTGGGAAATGCACCACACACCGGAAACACACCACAACTGGAATATGCACCACACCCGGGAAATGCACCACACCTGGAATATGCACCACACCTGGGAAATGCACCATACATGGGAAACGCACAGAACGTAGGAAATGCACCACACCCAGGAAACACACCACATCTGGAATATGCACCACACCCGGGAAATTCACCACACCTGGAATATGCACCACACCTGGGAAATGCACCACACCTGGAATATGCACCACATCTGGAATATGCACCACATAACCGGGAAATGTACCATACATGGGAAACGTACAGAACGTAGGAAATGCACCACACCTGGAATATGCACCACACCTGGGAAACGCACCACATAAGGAATATGCACCACACCTGGGAAATGCACCACATAAGGAATATGCACCACACCTGGGACACGCACAGAACGTAGGAAATGCACCACACCTGGAATATGCACCACATCTGGGAAACGCACCACATCTGGAATATGCACCACACCCGGGAAACACACCACATCTGGAATATGCACCACACCTGGGAAACGCACCACACCCGGGAAATGCATCACACCTGGGAAATGCACCACATCTGGAATATGCACCACACCTGGGAAATGCACCATACATGGGAAACACACCACACCTCCGCAGCACAGTTGTAGTTATTTAATTTAATTATTCTGCCGTGTTGGATTTAGAAACATGAGGGAACAACAGAACCTGCAGGTCAATCTCTGTCAAAGTGAAATCTAAATTAAAGTTTGTTTAAACAAAGATGATCTATGAAAAATAATTTGATGTTTTCTTACAGAAACATAAACAGCAGCGAAGGCAGACAGAGTTGCATGCTGGGAAGGGAATGTTTTCCTGTTGGGAGAGAAGAAAGACACATTTTAATCCAATATCACATTAAACATCAGTCGTTACAAACCGCGCCGTCCAACAGAAATACAACAGATAACTCACCTGGCAGCCATGATGGCGTGCTGGTCATGTCCCGAGCAGATGTCTTTAGTGATGTAGGCGTTTCTGTCGCAGGAGACTCCGGCAAGAGTGTAGTTAGGTTTACAGACGGTGAGGAAGAACGGGGCGTGGTAACCTGTCGACAGCTGGATGATGTCAGTGACCAGAGCCGTCGCACACAGACCAAACACATGCACACCTGCAGGAGAGAAAGACAGGTGGTGGGGTGGTGCTGCAGGTGTAGGTGGTGTTGCAGTAGGTGGTGTTGCAGATGCAGGTGTAGGTGGTGTTGCAGGTGCAGGTGCAGGGTGTAGGTTGTGTTGCAGGTGCAGGTGTAGGTGGTGTTGCAGGTGCAGGTGCAGGGTGTAGGTGGTGTTGCAGGTGCAGGAGTGGGTGGTGCTGCAGGGTGTAGGCGGTCGCGTACCCACAAAGCGGACCGTCCTCCTCAGGAAGGAGTTGAAGTTGCAGCCTCCTGCGTTGATGCTTCCTTCGGGTCTGCGGAGCTTCAGTCTGGACTGCAGGCAGTAGACGAGACCTTCAACCAGCATGATCTGATGCACAAAACAAACGCACCCTTAGAACCTGACGGGGGTTCTGTTTAGACCCTCACAGCTCCTGGTTCAGGAAGGATGGAGGTCTTTATGTGTGGATGGATGGTTCAACTGTTTTGTCCTCGAGCATCAGGACAGTAACAAACACTCAGCAGCTTCAGTTACTGATGACTGAATCAGTTCGAACCTGATTCTGTTCAGTTTTATCAAAGTCAGTCAGGAGGGAGGTGATTTCACTAGTCTTTCTGTTTCTGACTGACACTGGATCGTAAAGGTGCCATCCAGACCACTCAGTCGGTCTGGGATCAGGTCTGCTATCTGTCCCCAGAGTCCAGATCAAACCTGGAGAATCAGTTTTTATGTTTCGTATATCTGGAACAAACTGCCAGAAACCTGCAGCTCTGCTAAATAAAATCTAAAAAACTAAAATCTTTAAAGGTGCTGGGAGGCCTCAGCGTGGCCTCAGGGTCAGCCCGCTTTTAGAAGGGAGGGGTCAGGTCAGGGGAATGAACGCGAGTCTACGCGGCGCCCTCTGAAGGGATGCAAGCACGTACCGAGGCAGCGGGTCCGGCAAACGCCAGGCTCAGCAGCATCAGCAGCGGGATCAGCTCGTCTCCTCCGTCCACGTACGGCATGCTGAGCTCCCTGTCGCGGCAGCGGAACCCCACCTGGGCCGGCTGGACCACGTCGGTCAGCTCCAGGAAGTACAGAGACACCATAGAAGAAGCCACGATGGCAGCTGCACACACAACACACAGACGTTACGTTTCACCACGTCAGCGACCGCTGTTCTATCAGTACTCTGTTAGTGACTTTTCACAATGCATTGTGGGATACTTTTAGTGCAGTATATAGAGTATAAAGGTGTTTTTCACAGGTGAGGCTTTAGTGGGCTGACTGCAGCGGCGCGGTGCAGCAGTAAGGTCCTGTGTACGGCAGGACCGGCCCCGCTCTACGGTCTCACCTCCACAAAGTAGAAACATGGCAGCAGAGTCAGACTGTCCTTTGGAGGTTTCTTCTTCATCTTCTCAGAGTTCATCATCATCCTGACCAACCTGCACACACACACGTGATCAGGTCAGTGTCTGTCAGTGATTGTGCGTAACTAGCAGCTGACGAAGAGCCTCTGGATCTGCGTCTGTCTCTGATACGAACATGTGACATCTGATGGTTAATCAGTCTGATGGACGAATTCTTTGTGTTTCCACCTTCCTGGCAGCTGGATGCTGATTGGTTGGGCGTGGATCAGATGTGTCAGTGTGTGTTATGTTATATAAGTGAGTGTTTCTATCAGCTGCAGGATTCTCTTCATCATGTCTTGTTTCCACCTGGACAGAAACAGGTATGAACACAACATAAGACAGGCTGCACAACAGAAGGTGTGGGGGGGGCATCCAGTCCTGCAGGAGATCCATCAGCAGCTGCAGTCACGTGGGAAGACACCTGAAAATCAACCACAAACACACCTCAGCTCCTGCTGCCAATTAAGATCCGACCAATCACAGACCAGAACGGTAACGTTTTAGCGACAGGCTGAGACAGACAGACAGACAGTCGGACAGACCAGCGGACCATCAGACAGACAGACTCCAGTCCCCCTCTCGCGCGCTGCGGCCCGGCTCCGTGTGGACCGGATATACCGGGTCCGCTCCCTGTTTCATTGTCTGTCGGTTCTGGTGCGGCTTCAGCTGATCTGCTGAATTAATGAGTCAGAGGACGCAGCTCTGCGGAACACGCACGCTCACGCGCACAGTAGAAACACAGTAGAATAGAAAGCAGTCGGTCTCACCTCAGACCATCGATCCGCTTTGATTCCTGTCACGTTTGATCCTCCAGCAGCAGCAGAACCGGACCCGCTAACGGTGCCGTTACACCGGACACACCTGCCTGGTTGTCCCGGGTTACAGCGGCTAGGTATTAGTACCGGTTCTGGTTCCGTGAGTCCCGATTTAGGCTCCGTTCTCCCTGAAATAACGCAGATCTGCGACCGTTTTCTGTTTTCTGACGGAGCTCTGCTGCTGCACGGCGGGTGTGTGTGTTATAATGTGTGTGTGTGTGTGTGTGTGTGTGCGCGCGCGCGTGTGTGCGTGACAGAGAGAGACGCTGGTGAAACAGGAGGTGTTAAAGCCCGTTCCTGTCCGTGTGTATGGCAGGTGATCAGTGCCTCCTGTTTCCTTGATAATTTAGCAGAACAGGTCTGTTTGTCTAAAAACACAATCAGCTGGTCTAAATCTTTATTAACAAACAAATATCTGGTCTGAATGTGAAGCAGACGGGTTAGTTGACATGTCAGGTTAAACACCAGGCAGCTGCACGTTAACCCAGCGCGAGGGCAGCTCGGGATCAGTATAGGAAGGGCAGTTCATCGCACCCAGGGTGGGCACTAAACCAGATCAGAACAAAAACAAAGAGAGAAAAGCACCAAGGCAAATATAATTATCTCTAACTACACCTTCCAGCATCAGGTAGCTGGGTTTCCCCAACTACCAGCACGCGAGCTCCAAAAAGCTCCACAAACACAGGTGTAGCGTTTATTGTACATAACAGCATACATGTACCTGTAACGGCAGTCCACCACGCCGCCTCTCTGGCAGCGGCTCCTCTGGTCCAGCCTTACCAACTGCCCCGCAGCGTCAGTTCTACCCTGCTACACCCACGCCCCCGGCACCCGGTCAGTGTCCCAGGCCTGCTCCAACCCATACAGGTTGGAACGAACACCGGCTGTAGTCCAGGTCAAGCTACAAAGCAAAGGCAGAAGATGAGTTGATCCCACTTTCTGCCCTCC
The DNA here is from genome assembly GCF_014851395.1 of Micropterus salmoides. NCBI lineage: Eukaryota > Metazoa > Chordata > Actinopteri > Centrarchiformes > Centrarchidae > Micropterus > Micropterus salmoides. The sequence continues at coordinate 37,921,466 of NW_024044237.1, forward strand.
ATCCAGCCTAGCTCGAGCTCCAAGTACCCAAACCGCCAGCCTGAAGATCCTGTCCATCACGCTCAGGCGGCCCCTTTCCCTACTACTCAGGCTCTCGGCCCACTGGGCCCACAGATCTGCAACTTATTCCGAATGAGTTGAGGCTTTGAGAAATAGGAAGGTGTAGGTTAGAGAGCCACACATGTTTGGTTTTATGCCGCCTCACGGAGAACTGACGGTTCTGAATGTAGACCAGTTCACCAACCGGTGGTCCTGTGTTCCTCCTTCGAGCTTCAGCTGCCTGAGAGAAAGTACAGCCTGGACTCCTCCCGACCCGTTCATGCTCCTCCTCCTGGAAATCATCCATATCCTGCCCCAGCCGGATATCTAGCAGAACCACAGGGGTTCTCCTGAACATGAAGTGTGGGCAGTAGCAAGCGCTCTGATGTTCCATGGTGTTAGAGGCAAACCCACCTCCTCCTCTGCTCAGGGTGAGCAGAAGATCAAGAGGCGTTATTAAATAATAATAAACTCTTTTTTAAAGAGGTTGTATTCTGCTCATTTCAAGGTTCCTCATCTTATTTAGAGTTTGTACCAGAGCAGGTTTCCATGGTTATATTTTTGTCATCCTGCACATTGCTGCAGCTCCTCTTTTCAGCCTGTGTTGAAGGCTTCGTTTTAGCTATGGAGTGATACATCTTGTCTCTAAATGATCTTTGTTGGGAGTTGCACATGCTCAGTTCCTAGTTAAGGGCTACTAGCCAATCAGAAGCAGAGAAGGGCGGGTCGGCGAGAAGCCGGTAAACGGCTCGGGTTCAGCCGTACGTGTTGCCGACCGGCTCGGCAACACGGACTGGAGCGAGAGTTTCAGAGCGGTGAGTTATTAATCTGTATCCATAAAGTTTTAACTGAGCTCTGTCTCTACATCACAGGAACAACTTTCTGTCCACTGACTGCCTGGAGGGTAGCTAGTGTTTGGAAGGGAGAGGAGAGCTGTGTGCTGCAGCTCGCTGTTTCTGAGGGCGTGTCGGAGTCGCCGCTCGGCGAGCGTTATGAGGCGCGTTTAGCTTTCATCCCTGTGACGTCACAGGGATGAAAGGGAAGAGGCTGGACTACAAACGAGCTGTTTTGTTTAGTTTTTTTTGTTTTTTTAGGAACTCAGAATTATTATTTATTTTTAATTCAATTCAGTTTTATTTATAGCACCAAATCACAACAGTTATCTCACAGCGCTTTTCATAAAAGAGCAGGTCTAGACCGAACTCTGTGATGATATTTTATCTTCTTTTTTTTAAATTGCAGATCATATTTGTTACAACTTGCTGGAAAAAGAAATTGAACTTGTAATACAAAAATCATTTAGTCACAGTTCACGTTTCCATAAAGAAAAACAAACAAAAAACCACATAGTCTCAAACTATAAATATCAGTTAATTTAATTATAAAGTTAAATTAGATAAATGTTGCAAACATTTTGATGCTGATTTAGCATCTAATATACAGACTATATAATTTATAAAGTCAAGTTTAAAAACATTGACAAGAGGTTTGTTTGTCATTCATTTTGATTTATGAATAAAAAAATTCCAAGCAAAAGTAATAAATTGACTACATATTGTACAGATGAGTTTGAATCAGAAAAATAAAAGGAGATGTCAAAATTAGATAAGTGTATGTTTGAGCCAAAGTGTCCATTAATAAAACATTGATTATCATTAAACAGAGAAGAGCTATAGAATAAATTTCTGTTTCCAGAGAGCAGAAGCTGCATTTTTCATCTACAGTAGGGATGAATTTCTAAATAATCTCGTTAGATTGATTTTGCACATAAAAGGTTTTTAATTACTTTGTTGTTGACTTTTCTGTCTAGAAAAGATTGCTGGAGAAAAATACATTAATTTAATCCAGATCCTTCTCATCTCTAAGTGGGGTGATGATCCCATGGGGTATAGTTCTGCTTACAACATCAGATTCTTTTCTTGGAGGATGGAAGTTAAATTTATGAGTGAAGTCGTCATAAGTTAAAATTTGATTTGAGTTATTTAATAATTGGGACACCAGCAGAATGTCATTTTTAAACCAGTATAAAGAGAGTCTCGTTTCTAAGTAAGATGTTCATGTTGATCCAGATAAAAATATTATTTGTGAGGGGAGAAATTGTGTTTGTACAAAAGTGACCAACAAGAGAGCCTGTTTATGGAAGTTAGACCGTTTGACTGGCGTTTGGGCCCTGAAGCAGGTTTTTCAGAGATAAAGTTTAGAACAATGTTCCACAAACTGATTTTTCAAAAATCTTTTAATCCAGTTGATTTTTAATATCTCCTTGAAAAGTGAGAATTTGGGTTGTGTCGTCAGCCAGCTGTGAGATTTTTATTTCTCTTTCATTTGTAATTCCTTTGAATGAACTCTCTAGAAGAGGCGAGTTAGGCGAATTTTCACAAACGAGCTGTTTTCAGTTCAGAGCAGAGATGGGAACTCTCTTTGGGCTTTTTCACTTTGCAAACCTGTTACAGCACAGAAAAGGTTTATAACTCAGTAAAGGCCAAAATAGACAGGGAGGGGGAGTGAGGATCAAAACGCTCGCTCTGCCTGTTACTTTGGGCGCGATATGGCAGCGTTCAACTCTTTGTCATCCTGTAAAACCACTGGACCCTGGTCAGAGCCAGGACCCCATATAGCTGGATCCAGTACTTCATTAGGGACTTGGCAACTGTTACCGCTTGCGGGTCTCGGGTTGGTACAGAAACTGTACAGCCCAAAGGCCAACAAACCCCCCGTAGCTGCTCCCAGCCTTTGCTGGGAAACTCTCATGCCTTACAAAAGGCTTCGACATCCTTAAACATTCGACTTGAATGTTCTTTCAACTCCTCGGGGTCCCAATGCGTCGCAGCAGGCAGCAAAAGCCGTTTTCCTTCTGGTCCCACAGCTCCAGATGCAGCACTCAGTCCTGCTCCTCCGTTCCCTGCCAGGCTTCACACGCCTCAGCCAGCGCGTCCTCACAGACGACATTACTGGATCGACCCGCTAAAGACTCGGCCAGGAAGCGGGGTGTCCCAGATTTATGCTCCTCCAGGTGCATTTTAGGACGGAGACGAGGAGACGAGGAGGCACCAAGTGGAGAAATGAGAAGAGTCGCTGCTGTGAAGCTCACTGAACCAAACACCTTTAAAAGCTTCTGTCCTAAACGCTTTATCGCCTCGGCTCCAAGCCCCCCCCCCAGGTCAAAACAACACAAAGCAACAGAGCTTTTAGTTTTATTACAAAGTAAAATACAAAACAAACTTTATTTACAGGCAGAAAAGATTTTCGTGTGCGTGATGTGTTCAGGTGTCGGTGTGTTCGTGTGCGTGATGTGTTCAGGTGTCGGTGTGCGTGATGTGTTCAGGTGTCGGTGTGTTCGTGTGCGTGATGTGTTCAGGTGTCGGTGTGTTCGTGTGCGTGATGTGTTCAGGTGTCGGTGTGTTCGTGTGCGTGATGTGTTCAGGTGACGGTGTGCGTGATGTGTTCAGGTGACGGTGTGCGTGATGTGTTCAGGTGTCTGTGTGCGTGATGTGTTCAGGTGTCTGTGTGCGTGATGTGTTCAGGTGTCGGTGTGCGTGATGTGTTCAGGTGTCGGTGTGCGTGATGTGTTCAGGTGTCAGTGTGCGTGATGTGTTCAGGTGTCGGTGTGCGTGATGTGTTCAGGTGTCGGTGTGTTCAGGTGTCGGTGTGCGTGATGTGTTCAGGTGTCGGTGTGTCGGTGTGCGTGATGTGTTCAGGTGACGGTGTGCGTGATGTGTTCAGGTGACGGTGTGCGTGATGTGTTCAGGTGTCGGTGTGCGTGATGTGTTCAGGTGTCGGTGTGCGTGATGTGTTCAGGTGTCGGTGTGTTCAGGTGTCTGTGTGCGTGATGTGTTCAGGTGTCGGTGTGTTCAGGTGTCGGTGTGTTCAGGTGTCGGTGTGCGTGATGTGTTCAGGTGTCGGTGTGTTCAGGTGTCGGTGTGTTCAGGTGTCGGTGTGTTCAGGTGTCAGTGTGCGTGATGTGTTCAGGTGTCGGTGTGCATGATGTGTTCAGGTGTCTGTGTGCGTGATGTGTTCAGGTGTCTGTGTGCGTGATGTGTTCAGGTGTCGGTGTGCGTGATGTGTTCAGGTGTCAGTGTGCGTGATGTGTTCAGGTGTCGGTGTGTCGGTGTGCGTGATGTGTTCAGGTGTCGGTGTGCGTGATGTGTTCAGGTGTCGGTGTGTTCGTGTGCGTGATGTGTTCAGGTGTCGGTGTGCGTGATGTGTTCAGGTGTTGGTGTGCGTGATGTGTTCAGGTGACGGTGTGCGTGATGTGTTCAGGTGTCGGTGTGCGTGATGTGTTCAGGTGTCGGTGTGCGTGATGTGTTCAGGTGTCGGTGTGTTCAGGTGTCGGTGTGCGTGATGTGTTCAGGTGTCGGTGTGTTCAGGTGTCTGTGTGCGTGATGTGTTCAGGTGTCGGTGTGTTCAGGTGTCGGTGTGTTCAGGTGTCGGTGTGTTCAGGTGTCTGTGTGCGTGATGTGTTCAGGTGTCTGTGTGCGTGATGTGTTCAGGTGTCTGTGTGCGTGATGTGTTCAGGTGTCGGTGTGCGTGATGTGTTCAGGTGTCGGTGTGTCGGTGTGCGTGATGTGTTCAGGTGTCGGTGTGCGTGATGTGTTCAGGTGTCGGTGTGTTCAGGTGTCGGTGTGTTCAGGTGTCGGTGTGCGTGATGTGTTCAGGTGTCGGTGTGTTCAGGTGTGTTCAGGTGTCTGTGTGCGTGATGTGTTCAGGTGTTGGTGTGCGTGATGTGTTCAGGTGTTGGTGTGCGTGATGTGTTCAGGTGTCGGTGATGTGTTCAGGTGTCGGTGTGCGTGATGTGTTCAGGTGTCAGTGTGTTCAGGAGAGAGTTGGAGGGATCCTCCTCCACAGACCTCCACACAGACAGTTCTTGATCCAGCGCTGCTCCCACTGCTTCATGGCATTCGTCTTGTTGGGAGAACGAAGCATCGTCACGCAGCCGCACCTGAACGCACACACACAAAGATATTAAAGGTTTTTAGCTGGTTTATGACACAGATTCACAGTAACAGGAAGCAGGAGCAGAATTTACTTTACAGAACTGAGTTTTTGTGTGTCAGGAAAGAGAAACGGTGACGGAGCGCCACAGATGGAGAGCGCCGATTCAGACAGGAACACGCGTCCTGTTCAGGTCAGTCACGTTCCTGTCAGACACCTGGCTCTAACGTACCGGCCTGTGTCACCAAACGCCAGCGTCTTCAAACAGGGCGGCGGCAGCGTGGCGAGGCGCTGAGCTTCGACTTCTCTGATCGCCGAGAGCTGAAAAATGTTCAACTCTGTGTGAAACGCAGCGCTCGTCACTGTCGCTTTTCTACCCAGCTGTCCAATCACAGTGGAGGAGGGGCGGGACAAAAACCACACAGGGTAACCGTCACTAACGCGCCTCCAAAGCGCGTTTTCAGCTTAGCTGGACACGAACAGTAACACGCCACGCTGACCGCGCTGCAGAGCGGCCACGACGTCACGGAGTGTTGATACCTTTCCAGGCGAGCTCGGTGTAAGAACGGTTAACATCACAGTTATTAGCCTCACAGCCACGTGACCTCGTCGCTACGCATCCTGCTAACAGCCGTTTAAAATACTGAAAACAAAGACACGCGCTGGCCACGTCCAGACGTTCAGGACGCCAGGCGGTGGAAACAAATCGAAGCTCCTCTAATTCGTGATGTCTGGAGGATATTGTTTCAATCCTTAAAGGCGCAGAACAAATAATGATAATTAAAATGTATTATCAGAAAAACACATGTTGGAGAGAAAACGGAACAGAGGAGAAGCTGAAGATCATCTGCTGATGACATCACTTCCTGTGGACTCACCTGGTGCAGGCCTTGCTCTCCTCAGTGGGACAAACTCCCATATGAACACAACGCAGGTTATCCATCTTCTGAGAGCCGGGACTCCTGCAGACACAGATCAGACTGCTCAACACTCGTCTGTACGTTTGCTTCTATCATTTTATTTATTCAACCTTTATTAAAGCAGCACAGTTACAAATGAAACTCCAAGCACACGATACATAAACAGACATCAGACTACCTGACAGGGCTGCACGGTTAATCTAATCTAATCGCGATGTCGTCATGTGCGATCATATAACCGCACAGTGACATTTACTAAAACAGAAAAGGTGAGTGTGACGCTGCGCTGTCTCCGCCCACGCCGGGCTCTCGCCTGTGGCTCTACGAACATTCGGGCCTATGTGCAATCAGAAAAATGATTCATGAGCAGCGTGCGAGTAACCTTTAAGACAACGACCTACCGTAACCCCCCCGCCAGAGAGACGACGGCAGCAGCTGAAGCAGACGGCAGAAAACTGGGAGAGCAGAAGGAAAGTTTGGCTTTGGCTCGCTGCCACGTTGTAACGCTGCATCGGAGCCTTTTGTTGTTCAACGTTTCATAAAGCCGACGTGCCTGTAAGTCTCACTTTTCATCAACCGACCAATCACAGCCTGGAAGGGGCGGGACATTAAAAAGGTTTGACGTGCTGCAGCAAATCATTAAATGTTGAACAATCAGATTTATTGACTTGTTAGTCCTTAGCATTAATAAACTAGAGATCGATGCAGAGCCAGAGGATTAAATAAATAAATTTAATGTTCAACTAGTGGTAAAACAGCAGGATATACTATTATTTAAATGAATATAGGCCATTACTGTTAATTTAATGTTATATATATGTAATATTCTACTCATGTAGATTTAGATGCAGGACGCCAGTGGGCCAGTACCCGCTCCCTTAGTTCTGTCTGACTAGTTATTGTTATTGATATTGTTTATCATTTAACTTTGTTCAAAAACACATTTCAAAATTGATTTTGTTCATTTTCCTTGATAATCAAGCAGGTAGACTCAGAGTACCAAGTCGTGCAGCCGGACAACAGACCAATTTGTACATCCAGGAGGTTTAAAGGATTTAGTTAGTTTAAAAGCAGTGACAACAATTTATAGCATCTACTTCCAAGTCTTTGGTGTTTAAATTCAGCACAAGAGATCAGATTGGCCAACTGTAGATCAGTCTGCGGTGTGTTCCAGGTGGACGGGGCAGCGTCCCGAGCGCTGAACGGACCGAAGCTACTGATAACAAATACAAGTTACCGGAGCGCAAATTAGAGGAACTGGTGTTACGTGACACTCAAGTGCCAAGATAAGAGATTACAGCAGCGGCTCTTAACCCGGGGGTCGGGACCTGGTCCCATGGGGGTCACGAGAATTCTTCTGTGGAATCACTTTGGTTGGACACGGTTTAATCCAGTAGGCGGCGGAAATGCCAACCGCCATAAAACACCAAAGAATAAGAATGAAATGTTAAGCTAGCTAGCTAACGTTGGGATCAACACCTGCCGCTCTTAAACAAAGCGAGATGTGCGGCGTGAAGGAGGCGGCTGCTTCACGCCGCCTCCTTCACGCCGCGGCTCTTTGAGCAGGAGAGAAATCCTCCGGTCAGAATATTCCTGTCGCTGGTTTGCTTTGCTCAGGTGGATCTGAATCATTCACCGCTTCATTTTCAGCACTAAAGTCGTTTCTGGGATCCTCTCAGCGAGTCCAGGTTCAGGTGTTACCTGGTGAAGACCTCCAGCGGGGCGGCGGAGCCCCCGCCGGGCAGAGACGAGGCTTTTCCAAACTGCAGCCTGAGCGGGTGTTTGCCCTGCAGCTTGACGATGACGCCGTCGTTAACCGGGGAGCCAGTCCATACTGGGAACCAGCAGCTGACTGGGCAGCAGGCAGCACTCGTCTATCAGGCTCTCGTCCGGGTCCTGGGGGGGGCCGTCGTCCCGGGCTGAGACACAGACTGTCAGTTAATCAGTGAAGGCTGAGGCACGAACTAAACAACACAGTGACGAGTACACGAGGGGCCTTCCTGCTGACCGCACTGAGGATCGACAGGAGCCCACTTCACTTACAGATCCTAAGATCTACAGAGCAGGAGGTCCTGAGCAGTCCGAGACCTGCTCAGGACCAGGAACAGTGAAACCTCCTTACAGCAGAGCCACAGCTTGGTGAGCAGTCTGAACAGCAGCTGCATGCTGTCCTGGTTGTCGGACGTGGCGGTGAAGGTGGGCAGACAGCCGGGCTTCAGCAGACCCCAGATCCTGATCATCACCAACATCTCCCTCAGCATCCCCAGAGACGCCCCGTCCCTCATGAAGCCGAACCCCGGCCGGACCATGGAGCCCTGCGGGACGGGAGAACCCTCATGCTGTTACTGGTCTTACACTCCAGATGGAGACCTCTGTGGAGGATCCTCCACCTCAGGATTCACGTTCCCCGCGCAGGAACGCTGCTCTTTAGCTTCTCCGTACCCGGGACTCTCGTTAGCTCACCTGGTTGGGCAGGTTGGCCAGCAGGTAGAGGACAAAGTCTCCCACCCACTGGATGAGCTGCTGCAGGGACTGAAGGGGGGGGCCGTCCAACACAAACTCCTCCGTCTTCAGATTGATCATCACTTTGTCAATATCTGAGGACATCAATCAGAGATCAATATTTAATGCCTTCTGTCCCCTCACCTGTCCCTCAGGTCCCTCACCTGTCCCTCAGGTCCCTCACCTGTCCCTCAGGTCCCCCAACTTTCCCTCAGGTCCCCCGGGTCCCTCACCTGTCCCCCGGGTCCCTCACCTTTCCCTCGGGTCCCTCAACTTCCCCTCAACTTTCCCTCATGTCCCTCAACTTCCCCTCAACTTTCCCTCATGTCCCTCAGGTCCCTCACCTGTCCCTCAACTTTCCCTCATGTCCCTCAGGTCCCTCACCTTTCCCTCAGGTCCCTCGGGTCCCTCACCTGTCCCCAAGGTCCCTCACCTGTCCCTCACCTGTCCCCCAGGTCCCTCGGGTCCCTCACCTGTCCCTCACCTGTCCCCCAGGTCCCTCGGGTCCCTCACCTGTCCCCCAGGTCCCTCGGGTCTCTTACCTGTCCCCCAGGTCCCTCGGGTCCCTCACCTGTCCCTCAACTTTCCCTCATGTCCCCCAGGTCCCTCACCTGTCCCTCAGGTCCCTCACCTGTCCCTCAACTTTCCCTCATGTCCCCCAGGTCCCTCACCTGTCCCTCGGGTCCCTCACCTGTCCCCCAGGTCCCTCGGGTCTCTTACCCGTGTCAGTGTTCTTGGCACAGATCTCGGCCAGCCGGTCTCCTGGACTCTTGTCTGGTGTGTTGAGGACGTGGGGCCTCAGCAGAGACTTTAAGGTGGAGCTGATGGCGATCAGCAGCAGTTTGGCGTGGAAGTCGCAGGCTCGAGCCGCCGTCGCCGTGGAGAGTTTACAGAGAGACGCCTTCACCGCCACGATACGCGTCGCCAGGACCTGAGACAGACATCACTGTGCTTAAAGACAGCAGCTACACTGAGGCATCATGGGAAGTTCCTGAGAACATCAGGAAGGTAAACAGTGCAAACAGTTAATGCGGTAAAAGATGTCGCAGCTGAAGGCGGCAGAGATGTTTCCAGGTTCAGCAGCTGTCTGTCCATCTGAATTATAAACAACCGCCTGTAGTTTAACCTGAACCCGAGGCCGCTAAGCGTCAGCAGGTACGGTGATTACAGTACACGTTAATGTAGTCGGCTCTACGGTCTGATCTACCGCCGTTCTCCCATCATGCCTTGCTGACCTGCTGCAGCGCCTGGTTCTGCCTCATGTACTCCTCGTGCAGCTTCTCCACCAGGTTGTGGACCATGGTGGGCTGCACGTGCAGCAGGACGTCCCACCAGTCGTAGCCCGTCACCATGCAGTACTCCAGCAGGAACAGCAGGTGGCGCAGGGTCGTGTTCATCTCCAGCACCTGACCCATAGAGGGCGACACTCGCAGCATGTGGAGCTGAGGACGAGACAACAACAACAACATTAACCAGCTGACAGAGAAACACCAGAGGCCACAGGGGAAAGTCTTTTTCTTCCTTCACAAGTTCAAACACGACTCAGTCTGAGTGAAACGAGCGCTGCTGGGCTGAACTCGCCGAGCTCTTCCTGACTCAAGTTTGGACGAAGCTGCAGACGAACCAGCGTAAAGACGTTTTAGTGTTTGACAGTCAGGAAGGAGACCTGACGGCTGAGTAAATCCACCCGAGACTCGGGGGCTCTACAGGTAGGCGACCCCACAAATCCTGAGGGAACGCCAACTACCGGGCGAACAAACATGGACGCCAGCATGTTGGTATGCAGCCATATTAGTGGTGATAGATAAGACGCCTGCCTTTGGTGTGAGAGACCAGGTTCAATCCCCCACTGTTACCCGTCCACCAATGTGTCCCTGAGCGAGACACTTAACCCCTCGTTGCTGCGGAGGCGTGCGACCTCTGATATAATTAGCAGCTGTAAGTCGTTTGGATAAAAGCGTCGGCTAAATGAATAAATGAATAAATGATGATAATATTTCAGGTGAAGCTCACAGCTCAGTATAACAGAGGACTCCTGAATGCATCACCTCCACCTTCAGAGACAGGTGAAGACAGAAAGGTTCCAGGTCTGAAGGGCAAAGAGATCCTGCAGAGGCTGAAGCGCTCTGACCTCCAGCTCTCCGGGCGCGTGTGCCCTCACCTTGCCGTGGTTGTCGACTCCAGCCAGTGCCAGAGAGGTCCAGGAGAACTGGAGGGCCTTGAAGTGAAGGGCGGGGCCTCCGGTTCTTTGGCGTTTGATGGCGGACTCGTCTCCGGGCCTCTGACCTGAAGAGGACGAGGAGCCGTAGAAAACCCCCATGGTGTGGAGGGAGAGACGGTGGAGGATCTGAATGCTGCCGTCGTGGAACGCCAGAGCCAGACCTGAAACACAGGGAGTCTGCAGGTGAGGCGGGTTTAAATGTTCTCCAAGACCCAGGTCTGGTTTCAGAGGTGGGACCGAGGTACGAGTTCATGATGGGTAACAATGAGTCATAACTGTTCTGGTCCTCACCGAGTCCGGGGCAGAACTTGGTGTCCGACGCCACCTTCAGGTCGGTGTTGGAGATGGAGATGGGCAGTTTGGGCAGCGCGACGGCCGACACTCGCTCCAGATCGTTGGTGGTGGTCAGGATCCGCCACTTCAGGATGGTGGGCTGCTTCTCCCCGACTGGACACGGCAAGGAGGTCAGAGGTCAAACACCGTCACGCCAAAGCTGTTAGAACCAGATAGACCGGTGTGCGTTTCTTACCGACTGGTGACCGGTGCTGGAAGATGTTGTTGACAGGAAGTCCCTCCTTCCTCAGGGACCAGCACTCCACGATGCTGCCGCTCTGATTGGACGCACACAGCAGAACCTGCAACACACACACATTCTGTCAGGTTCTCTGGTTCTACAGCTGCTGGAGGTTCGGTGGGGCCGACTTATCTGTGCTTCATGTTCTCAGATCTGTCAGAACCGAACGTCACTACTGTTTGGTTCAGGCACTGAAATTAGAACCCGCCAAACATGGTACACCGTCTGCAGCAAAATCATCAGGCCATCTTCCACCGTGGTGCATTCAGAGTTCTCTCTCAGGTTCTCCTGGTTACCTGTTCAGAGTTCTCTCTGGTTCTACTGGTTACCTGTTCAGAGTTCTCTCTGGTTCTCCTGGTTCTCTCTCTGGTTACATGTTCTGAGTTCTCTCTGGTTCTCTCTCTGGTTCTCCTGGTTCTCTCTCTCTGGTCCTACTGGTTCTCTCTCTGGTTCTCCTGGTTACCTGTTCTGAGTTCTCTCTGGTTCTACTGGTTCTCTCTCTGGTTCTCCTGGTTACCTGTTCTGAGTTCTCTCTGGTTCTCCTGGTTCTCTCTCTCTGGTTCTCCTGGTTACCTGTTCAGAGTTCTCTCTGGTTCTACTGGTTCTCTCCCTGGTTCTCCTGGTTACCTGTTCTCAGTTCTCTCTGCTTCTCCTGGTTCTCTCTCTCTGGTTCTCCTGGTTACCTGTTCAGAGTTCTCTCTGGTCCTACTGGTTCTCTCCCTGGTTCTCCTGGTTACCTGTTCTGAGTTCTCTCTGCTTCTCCTGGTTCTCTCTCTCTGGTTCTACTGGTTCTCTCTCAGGTTCTCCTGGTTACCTGTTCTGAGTTCTCTCTGGTTCTCCTGGTTCTCTCTCTGGTTCTCCTGGTTACCTGTTCAGAGTTCTCTCTGGTCCTACTGGTTCTCTCTCTGGTTCTCCTGGTTACCTGTTCTGAGTTCTCTCTGCTTCTCCTGGTTCTCTCTCTCTGGTTCTCCTGGTTCTCTCTCTCTGGTTCTCCTGGTTACCTGTTCAGAGTTCTCTCTGGTTCTACTGGTTCTCTCCCTGGTTCTCCTGGTTACCTGTTCTCAGTTCTCTCTGCTTCTCCTGGTTCTCTCTCTCTGGTTCTCCTGGTTACCTGTTCAGAGTTCTCTCTGGTCCTACTGGTTCTCTCCCTGGTTCTCCTGGTTACCTGTTCTGAGTTCTCTCTGCTTCTCCTGGTTCTCTCTCTCTGGTTCTCCTGGTTCTCTCTCTCTGGTTCTCCTGGTTACCTGTTCAGAGTTCTCTCTGGTTCTACTGGTTCTCTCCCTGGTTCTCCTGGTTACCTGTTCTCAGTTCTCTCTGGTTCTCCTGGTTCTCTCTCTCTGGTTCTCCTGGTTACCTGTTCAGAGTTCTCTCTGGTCCTACTGGTTCTCTCCCTGGTTCTCCTGGTTACCTGTTCTGAGTTCTCTCTGCTTCTCCTGGTTCTCTCTCTCTGGTTCTCCTGGCTACCTGTTCAGGGTTCTCTCTGGTTCTACTGGTTCTCCTGGTTACCTGTTCTGAGTTCTCTCTGATTCTCCTGGCTACCTGTTCAGGGTTCTCTCTGGTTCTACTGGTTCTCTCCCTGGTTCTCCTGGTTACCTGTTCTGAGTTCTCTCTGGTTCTCCTGGTTCTCTCTCTCTGGTTCTCCTGGTTACCTGTTCAGGGTTCGCTCTGGTTCTACTGGCTACCTGTTCAGGGTTCTCTCTGGTTCTACTGGTTCTCTCCCTGGTTCTCCTGGTTACCTGTTCAGAGTTCTCTCTGGTTAGGAACTTGAGGTGGGTGACGGCGGGGTACTTCTCCCTCCTCAGAGGGTCGGTGGTGCAGCGCAGGAACAGGGACGGTAACAGTTCTGTGTCGATGCGACACTTCTCGCTCACCACGCTCACCACCACCTGCACACAGAACGTCAGAGAGGTTATCCACCCTGATGGTGGAACCAGTAAAAGGTCAGAGGTCATGGTGAACTGTTTAAACAGGGTTCCTGACCTTGTAGAACTGGACGGGGGACGAGCTGCTGCCGTCGGTCGCTGCCACCACGATGTTCCCTCCCCCGGTGAAGGCTATGTCGGCTAACGCCACTCTTCCTCGTAGCCGGCACAGACTCTCGCTGGCGGTCAGCAGAGCGCCGCCCGGCTTCAACAACGACACAGTGACCAAACCGCTCACCGTCACCGCCATCCAGCCCTCCATCGGCTTCCCGCCAAACAGAGTCAGAGACGGCGAGAACTTCACCCGGGAAAACTTCTCACCGAAGTTTGTCGAACCCGACTGAACCAAGAGAAAAGAAGAACCATTATGTCTCACTGTCTGACAGGTTACAGGTGAATATCTGACATGTGACCATGTTTCAGCATTACCATCTCGACGTGCAACGCCAGCTTGACACCATTGTGCAGCCAGCTCAGAGCTACGATTGGATCTCCGTCCAGAGAGCTGGACAGGACGCTCTCCCAGCTGTTCACCAGGTGATCGGACATCGACCAGCATTTAATCTGTCCGTCACCGTCTGCAGACAGCAGCCTCGAACCTGGACACACCAGCAGAACCAGATCTATGTCACACCTGAACTCTGACTGGCAGCCCGAACACCAGGTGAGGCCACATAGGGTCCACAATCAACAGCTGTGAGTGTTAACCTCACCTGATTGGTCCCACTCCAAACAGGAAATGACCTCAGTGTGTCCAGAGTTGATGGAATAAACATCCCAGGGGTGCTCGGTGTCGATGATGTGGATCATGTGACTGACCTCTAAAACACACACACACAAAGGATTGCAGGTTCTGTTGCTGGGCGTTAAGTTCTCAAAGCAAGACCACAATAACTTCCTGCTACGCTGCAGGTGCATTGGGGGGGGGGGGGGGGGGGGGGGTGCTGCAGGTGTGTGTGTCTGTCAGGGGGCGTGTCTGTGCTGCAGGTGTCTGTCAGGGAGCGTGTCTGTGCTGCAGGTGTGTGTGTCTGTCAGGGAGCGTGTCTGTGCTGCAGATGTTTGTCTGGGGGCGTGTTTGTCTGGGGGCGTGTCTGTGCTGCAGATGTTTGTCTGTCAGGGAGCGTGTCTGTGCTGCAGATGTTTGTCTGGGGGCGTGTTTGTCTGGGGGCGTGTCTGTGCTGCAGATGTTTGTCAGGGAGCGTGTCTGTGCTGCAGGTGTGTGTGTCTGTCAGGGAGCGTGTCTGTGCTGCAGGTGTGTGTGTTTGTCAGGGAGCGTGTCTGTGCTGCAGGTGTGTGTGTCTGTCAGGGGCGTGTCTGTGCTGCAGGTGTGTGTTTGTCAGGGAGCGTGTCTGTGCTGCAGGTGTGTGTGTTTGTCAGGGAGCGTGTCTGTGCTGCAGGTGTGTGTGTTTGTCAGGGAGCGTGTCTGTGCTGCAGGTGTGTGTGTTTGTCAGGGAGCGTGTCTGTGCTGCAGGTGTGTGTGTTTGTCAGGGAGCGTGTCTGTGCTGCAGGTGTGTGTTTGTCAGGGAGCGTGTCTGTGCTGCAGGTGTGTGTGTTTGTCAGGGAGCGTGTCTGTGCTGCAGGTGTGTGTGTTTGTCAGGGAGCGTGTCTGTGCTGCAGGTGTGTGTGTCTGTCAGGGGGCGTGTCTGTGCTGCAGGTGTGTGTGTCTGTCAGGGAGCGTGTCTGTGCTGCAGGTGTGTGTGTCTGTCAGGGAGCGTGTCTGTGCTGCAGGTGTGTGTGTCTGTCAGGGGGCGTGTCTGTGCTGCAGGTGTGTGTGTCTGTCAGGGAGCGTGTCTGTGCTGCAGGTGTGTTTGTTGGGGGCGTGTCTGTACTGCAGGTGTTTGTCAGGGGGCGTGTCTGTGCTGCAGGTGTGTTTGTTGGGGGCGTGTCTGTGCTGCAGGTGTGTTTGTCTGGGGGCGTGTCTGTGCTGCAGATGTTTGTCAGGGGGCGTGTCTGTGCTGCAGGTGTGTTTGTCAGGGGGCGTGTCTGTGCTGCAGGTGTTTGTGGGGGGCGTGTCTGTGCTGCAGGTGTGTTTGTCTGGGGGCGTGTCTGTGCTGCAGATGTTTGTCTGGGGGCGTGTCTGTGCTGCAGATGTTGTCTGGGGGCGTGTCGGTGCTGCAGGTGTGTTTGTCTGGGGGCGTGTCTGTGCTGCAGGTGTTTGTCAGGGGGCGTGTCTGTGCTGCAGATGTTTGTCTGGGGGCATGTCTGTGCTGCAGATGTTTGTCAGGGAGCGTGTCGGTGCTGCAGGTGTGTTTGTCTGGGGGCGTGTCTGTGCTGCAGGTGTTTGTCAGGGGGCGTGTCTGTGCTGCAGATGTTTGTCTGGGGGCGTGTCTGTGCTGCAGATGTTTGTCTGGGGCGTGTCTGTGCTGCAGATGTTTGTCTGGGGGGTCTGTGCTGCAGATGTTTGTCTGGGGGCGTGTCTGTGCTGCAGGTGTGTTTGTCTGGGGGCGTGTCTGTGCTGCAGATGTTTGTCTGGGGGCGTGTCTGTGCTGCAGATGTTTGTCTGGGGGCGTGTCTGTGCTGCAGGTGTGTTTGTTGGGGGCGTGTCTGTGCTGCAGGTGTGTTTGTTGGGGGCGTGTCTGTGCTGCAGGTGTGTTTGTTGGGGGCGTGTCTGTGCTGCAGGTGTGTTTGTTGGGGGCGTGTCTGTGCTGCAGGTGTGTTTGTTGGGGGCGTGTCTGTGCTTACCTTTGTCGTCGTCCTCATTCTTCAGGTCTGTGGTGAACGCCACCAGGTTCCTGCAGGACCAGGAGCAGACCAGAGGGATGGAGGGACAGTGAGTACTCTTTGGACGTTTCTCCCACTCACACACGTACGCCAGCTCCATGATTTCACCACAGAAGAAGGAGGCCAGGAGGACGCCTCACCTGGAAACACACAGACACAGGTGAAGGAGGCCACAGACTCGCATCGTAAAAACAACATTCAACGTGTTTTCTCTCTCAGGCTCCATCACTGATGGATTTTAATTAATGACCATCGTCTCAGTTTCATCATTCAACGTTGTTACGGAGTTCTGCTTCCTGTTTGATATTAACGACACATGAATAAACATTAAAACTGCATGTCACAATGTTTCTGCGGCTGCGGCAGAGATTATTAAACTCTTTTCCTCTGAGGTTTTTATAAACTGACCTGATGGATTCTGTCTCATTTCATTCACTTCTATTTTAAACAAGCTGATTTAAATTGAAGTTTAATTATTTAAACTTTTTCACATGTTTTAAAATAAATCTGAAAATCTACATTAAAGCCAGAACTGACTTTGAAAGTGTGATGAAACGCTGCTTACACATGAATGCATGAGTGATAATAAAGCTTTAAAATACTTTATAGACACTATGAGTACATTTTGCTGATAATACTTTCGTACTTTTATATACTACTTGCTTGAAACGTAGTACTGAAGTGAAGGACGTGAATATTTCTTCCACTATTGCTACTCTCCTGTTCAGCATCTGTTCGACCCTCCGCTGCGAACTCCCTTTAAAAAACTCTGAATTTAAGGAGATTTCTTTCCTACAGTTGGTGTGAGTCCGGCTGTAGATTCAACCTAAACACCGAGACTTTCCTGTAAACCAGCAGCTCTGTGCATAAAATATCTGCCGATTAAACAAGACTCTGTTCAGAACGCCGCTCAGTTAATGGATGATAGTTAGAAGTAGTTTGTTTGTAGGTAAGAAGTAATAAACACAGACGAACATAGAAGAATTGTCAGTTAGCCGCTAACATTAGCTTAACTTACTATGATTTAAGCTCCAGTAAAGCAGAAACAAATAAAATACGTCAATTTCCCTGATAAATGATGAACTTTAAGGTTTAAAATGAAAAATATAAAATAAATAAGTAGGGTCAGTTTCTGCTGTAGAACAAAATATTACGTACATCGTGGATGTTAGCCGTAGCCGTTAGTGCTGCAACAAACAAACCTTTCAGTTCAACGTTGCTTCAGGACCCCTCAGGTCAGAGCTGTCTCTACTTGTGCCTGTCTGTAAAACAATTAAGGAAACTGTGATCAACTGCGACTCTGTGTTTGACTTCGTGTGTAACGCTTTATTTATTATTAATAAAATAATATATCTCTGTAACGTGCTTTAATAACATGTACAGTCTTTGTATCGGCTCCGTAACTGACATGGCGCCGGTGGGCAGCCTCCTCTGCAGTGTGCGTGTGATCGGTTCCCCTGAGTCTGGTCTTGCAGGTGCATCAGAATAAATATAAACCTATGTTGGTGCATCTGTGAACCATAATTCAGTCTTGTGCTGTCAGGAATCACAACCCAGGAGGATTAAATTTTAACTAAATTGATTTATAAAGCGTCCTTGTGCTGAACAGTGGTGGGGACAGGGCTCCAATTAAGTGGGGGTGATCCACGATATTGGTTTCTTCATGAGAAGATATTCTA
>NW_024044237.1:37939475-37967704 GCF_014851395.1 Micropterus salmoides
TTGAAACTAAATGTTTAGTTTGGGTTGGCGGTAGGGATGGGCGATATCTTACGGTTTGCGATATATCGTTAAATTCTCCTAACGATAATAACGATAAGTCTAGTTGATGACGTAGTTTTGTGTGCGCGCGCGCGATTCACTGTTCACGTGCGGACATTCTCTGTGCGGAGTGAAAACAAGCATGGCGGACGTGAGGCTGAGGAGGAGCTGTTGTTAAGCGAGGAGCTAGCTCCACAATTTGGAACTGGTTGGTTACAGAAAATCAGATGAGGAGCAAACTACCGTAATGCAAAGTTTGCAGAAAAACGGTGGTTTACAAAGAGTGGAAACACGTCCAATTTGTTCCCATCTGAAACACAAACCAGAGTATGGTCTGAATGTCTGAAGATACGCGAGGCAACGGAGGCGAAAACTACAAGTGGACCTAGAGGTAAGAAATTACCACCCAGACCAAAATTGCCAGCGCATTTGCTAGTTGCGTCCCTTATGATAAGCAAAGTAAACGATGGAGCGAATTGACGGAAGCAGTGGCGTTTTGTTTGACAAAAGACATGTTGCCATTCCAAACTGTCGAAAAAGAAGGATTCAAGCGAATGATCCATAAACTGGACCCAAGATACAACATGCCCTCAAGGAAGTACTTTTCCAAAACAGCCCTGCCAGCGATGTATGAATAGGGTACAAACGTCACTGTCTACGGCGGATTTTTATGCTTCAACTGCAGACATGTGGAGTAGCAGAGCGACCGAGCCGTACATTAGCCTTACGGTCCACTACATAACGAGCGACTGGAGTCTGAACAGCTGTTGCATCCAGACAAGTTTTTTCCCAGATGACCACACGGGTGAAAACATCGCGAGTGGCTTGAAGCAGTTTCTTCAAGAATGGAATTTAGATGAGGAGAAACAGGTGTGCCTAACAACGGACAGCGGGGCCAATATAGTAAAAGCAGCCACTCTAAACACGTGGAGTCTTGCTTTGGCCATTGTCTACACATTGCTATTGGTAAGTTTACTCTTTTTCTCTTAGTGTCAGTATATTTAATGCATGCACACTGAGCAAACATGAGCTTAATATATTAACTGTATTTATGTATTTGTTTCTGGATTAGTAACGTGACTGACTATGCAGTATTTTGAACAGCAATTCATTACATTAGCTAATGTTTATATTATGTGCATTTAATATTAAATGTTTATTTATTTAAATGATTTTTTAGTTTCATCTATTTTAATTTTAACTTCACTTTAACTTTTTTTATTGTATTTATTTTATTCTTGTGCAAAAGAAACATAAATAAATGCATAAAAATAAATAGTTTTGTTGTTGTTTTGCAGAGAGAAGCATGCGGGATACCAGGATTGACAGAGCTGTGGGAGTCTGTAAGAAGATTGTCGGTGTTTTTTCACACAGCTGGAAAGAGCAGCGAACACTCAAAGATGCTCAAGTAGAACTTGGCCTTCCCACACAAACTTGTGACTGAATCGGCAACACGATGGGGATCAAGGCAGAAGATGATCGGCCGGATACCTGAGCAAGAGAAGGCCATTACGCAAGTCCTGGCTGCTGACAGGTCAACCAGGCATCTGGTGCCTACTTGGCAGGATATTGATGTCCTAGACTCTGTCAGTAAAGCACTTGGGCCTCTTCTTGATTTTACAGATGCCCTCTCTTCTGAAAACTATGTCACAGAGTCATGCTTGAAGCCTACTCTTCACCTATTCAACAGTGAGCTGCTGCAGGGGAAAGATGAAGACACAGATCTCACCAGGACAATTAAAAGTTCAATATTGGACTACATGAACACCAAATATGGTGACCAAGAGGTTCAGGAACTGATCAACATGGCAACAATTCTTGATCCACGCTTCCGCACTCAGTATATGAGTCAAGAAGAGATCCTGGTCATCAAAGCCAGAGTAGTCAGAGAGGTGGAATCCCTTTCTGTCATGCCAAGTGATGCTGGCTCTTCTACCCCTGTAACGTCATCAAGCAACAAAAGAAGCTCAGAGTGCATCTAAAAGGCAGAAGAAGAGTCTTGGAAGTTTTTTTTTCACCCTTTCTGAAACAGAGAAAATTGAGGCTGAATTAAACAACTACCTGCATGGGCCACTTGCAGATGGTGAAAGCAATCATCTTACGTGGTGGAAGGTACATGAGGTGAATTTCCCTAACATCAGTCGTTTGGTGAAAAAGTACTTGTGCATCCCCGCCACTAGTACACCCTCAGAGAGGGTGTTCAGCTCTGCTGGAAATATAGTGACATGCCCAAGGTCTCTTCTGAAACCAGCTGCAGTGAATATGTTAAGGCGTGAGCCCTGTTCTCTTTTTGAAAGCTACTGAATCACACTAGTATGTGTGTTATGCAACTTGCACTACCAGACATGTTCATGTCAGCCTCATTTCTATATTTTGCAAGAGTATATCAGTGTTTACAGTTTAATTAAACTTTTATTTAAATTTAATTTATTGATTTGTTTTTTGATTTATCATCTTGTTTTGCACTATTTTGTAAACTATCTGAAGACATAGTTGGGATCATTACTTTTTGATACATGCAGTGTTTGCACTATTTTTACAATTTGTTCCATGGGACAAGAGTGTTGATAATTTAACTACCTAACTGGTGTTAGCATGTTCCACTTATGTATTATATTTACATTCTAAGAGTGTGTTTCACTCTGAACTTCTTTACTTTATCAGGATTTATTTGCAGTTGTACTCTGTTGTAATTTTGAAACACAACTGAAGACATGGTTGGTGATTGTTACTTTTGCTGTTTGCTTTGCACCATTTTTCCACCATGAGAATATAAATAAATAAAGAATCTGTGTTTACATTTTAAACTTGTAATTGATTTGAATTATTATTATTGTTTAATTGTTGTTGTGTGATGTTTTTCAGCACAGTCACTGGAACACAACTTTAACATAACATAATCTGATATTTTACAGAAGAAAATAATTTATCGTCATTTGTATCGTTATCGCAATAAATTCCTGAAATTATCGTGATAAATTTTTTAGGCCATATCGCCCATCCCTAGTTGGCGGGTTGCATTTATTCGAGATCTCGCTTTGTGTGTGAAACCAAGTTTCCTCTGTGATAAAGCTCATAGTTCTGTTGGGTCAGAGTCACGAGCTCGGGGTCAGTACGAGGACTGCGGTTCTGACCTGGATGAAGAGCCAGGAGGTGACCAGCGCCAGGCTGCTGTACTGGCCGTTGAAGCGGTAGTGATAAGCGTAGAAGGCGAAGTGGTACAGATAGAAGAACCTGAAACACAGAAACAGATCCACGTTCAAACACACAAACCCAAACCAACACAGTAACTACGTGACTGATTCATAGATTTATAATTAGTTAATAACTTGTTATGAAATTAATTGTCGTTGCCCCAAAGAAATAAAAATGCAGAGAGATTTTTCTTTAGCTCAGTGAGGACATTAAAAGGTTCCTGCAGAAATGAAGGATCTTTGATTCAGGATTGGTCCAGCAGTGTTTCTGTGGGCGCAACAGTTTTAAAATCATTTAGCCGACGCTTTTATCCAAAGCGACTTACGGCTGCTCTACATGTCAGAGGTCGCACGCCTCTGGAGCAACGAGGGGTTAAATGTCTTGCTCAGGGACACACTGGTGGACGGGTCACAGTGGGGATTGAACCCGGGTCTCTCACATCAAAGGCATGTGTCTTATCCACTGCTCCATCGCCACCCCATGGTTGTTGGTCATGTGACTCACCTCAGCCAGTGGCGTTTGCTGGTGTTGGTGTGGCAGCAGATGGCATCGTACTGATCGGCCAACCAGACGATGAGGATGATGTAGAAGGCCGTCGTCGTGTCGTTGAAGAACTCCGACATAATGGCCTCCATACCTGATGACAACAGGAAGTGACATCAGCAGGTCAGGTCTGGACTCTTTTAGCCGCTTTGATGAAAAGCCGCTCAGCCGGCTGTTCCAGATTTTAACGGCGAGACGGAAAGTTTCAGTGTTTCCTCAGGAGTTTGCCAGACTGTGGACTCCTCGGGTCAGAAGCATCACTTACCGCCTCTCTGGACCCTGAGGCTAAATGAGTCTGACATGGATCAGAGTCTAGGTTTAGACCCGTATCCAGGATGTGAACTTACCGACGAGGGCCAGGATGACGGTGAGCAGAGGGGCTGCTGGGAAGGCGATGGTCATGTTCATCTCTAGCATCTGGAGAAGATCAACTGAGGGGGGACAGAATGAGACCAGATCAACACACAGCTGATCCTCCAGGTCTGAGAGGTTGAGTGTCTAAAACTAAAAAAACCAACAGAGTCTTCAGTAGGAAGAAACTAGAACCCAGAGTGGAGGAACAAATCCTGATGGATCTGCCAGACCCTGTTCTTCATGTACAGTCCCCCCCAACAGTCTCGGAACGGTGAGGCAGATTCCTTTGTTTTTGTTGTTCACTGAAGACATTAAGACCAAAAGATGAGTTTGAGACCAGAGTTCAGAATCTCAGCTCTCAGTTCCTGGTATTCACGTCTAGATGTGTTAAACAGCTCAGGACAAACCACTGTTTGTTTGAACCCACCCATTTTACAAGTGAGCAAAACTATTGGAACATGTGACAGATGTTTGTTGTTGCCCAGATGTTGCCTTTTAGGTTGATTGTCCAAACATTAACTAGCTCTGCATGACTAGTCTAAGTTTTCATCCTTGGTTCAAACCTATAAAGACTACATTTCCTGTTAAAGAGGATAAACCAACATGAAGACCAGAGAGCTGTCTGTGGGAGAAGAACAAGCCACTGTCAAGCTGAGAAAAGAAGGAAAATCGAGCAGAGCCATTGGACAAACATTGGGCAGAGCAAGCACAACAATGTGGAACGTCCTGAAAAAGAAACTACTGGTGTACTGAGCAACAGACGTCCAACAGGTCGACCAAGGAAAACTACAGTAGCTTCATTGGCATTAAAGGAACCGCTCTAAGCTGGTTTAAGTCCTTTTTATCAGATCGATTTCAGTTTGTAGATGTTAACGATGAGTCCTCCATGCACGCCAAAGTTACTCATGGAGTTCCTCAAGGATCTGTCCTCGGACCAATCCTCTTCATTTTATATATGCTTCCTTTAGGCAATATTATCAGGAAATATTCCATAAACTTTCATTGTTTTGCAGATGATACTCAGTTATATCTATCGATCAAACCAGATGAAACTCATCAGTTAGCTAAACTTCAAATGTGCCTTCAGGATGTTAAAACCTGGATGACCTGAAATTTTCTAATGTTAAACTCAGATAAAACTGAAGTTATTGTTCTGGGGCCTAAGCACCTCCGTGACGCATTATCTGACAGGAACCAGGAAAAGAGATCATATTTCTCCTGTTTTAGCTTCTTTGCATTGACTTCCAGTAAAATCCAGAATAGAATTTAAAATCATTCTTCTTACCTACAAAGCTCTTAATGGTCAGGCACCATCTTATCTTAAAGAGCTCATAGTACCTTACTACCCCACCAGAGCACTGCGCTCCCAGAATGCAGGGTTACTTGTGGTTCCTAGAGTCTCCAAAAGCAGACTAGGAGCCAGAGCGTTCAGCTATCAAGCTCCTCTCCTGTGGAACCAGGTTCCAGTTTGGGTTCAGGAGGCAGACACCATCTCCACATTTAAGAGTAGGCTTAAGACTTTCCTCTTTGATAAAGCTTATAGTTAGGGCTGGCTCAGGTGAGTCCTGAACCCTCCCTTAGTTATGCTGCTATAGGCCTAGACTGCCGGGGGATTTCCCATGATGCACTGAGCTCCTCTCTCCTCTACTTTCTCTCCCTCTGTATGCAACCTTATCCCATTATTGCATGTTACTAACACAACTTCTCCCCTTTCTGGTAGTCTTGTGCTTTCTCGTCCCTCTCCTCTCTCCTCCTATCACTTCCTGCAGGTTTTCTGGCTCTGGAGCTGTGGAGTCTGGATCTGTGGTTGCGGGTCACCTGCTGCCCCCGTGTTCCTGCTCGACACCCTCTACTGCAACGACTATTGTTACTAGTCCTATTGTTATTATTGTCATTATAATCATTAACATTACGACTGTTATCATTAACACTACTATAAATATCTGTACCATTTTTCATTTAGTCTATAGCAGAGGTCACTAATAGAAGGACCGCGGTCCGGATCCGGACCCAGCCGCTGTCCTCTCCGGACCGCCGACCTACAGCCGATTTATCATTGAAATTTACTACCTTGTGACGGAGCGTTTCTATTTTAACCCGCGCAGCTTTTCAAGCATTTACTGTACTGGTTTAGCGGACCAGGAAACTCACAGACCAATCGCATGTGCTCCAGTCATCTCATTTGACGCTGCTCAGACAATCAAATCTGTGCATTCCGATGTTTGAGAGTCGAGTCCGCGAGATTCACCAGAGACGTTTTGGAAATACCCACGAATTGAGAAGATGAAAGGGAAAAGAGATTTCACATGGCTTTTAATCAAGAATGTACAGATTCTTACATGTAGACTACATTCCTCCCACGGAAGTTCAAAAACAGAATATCTCATAGATCTCCAATCCTAGCTGGCAGGACAAACTAGAGCTCACGTTTCTCACTGAACAAGAGAAAGTAGGAGTGGTAGCTCTATAAGAGGGAATGAAAGAGAAAAAGATGCGTTACAACTGTTCATTTGTTATGATGTGTTGAGTGTTTATTATAAAATTGGTTAAGACTGCACTTTATCACTTCAAGCTACACTTTTTATTACATTTTTTCAAAAAATTAGGCACTTTATTTTAGTTTACTTAAATTTAGAATTTACTATTAGAGTAGTTATTATTTATTATCCCTCCAGTTTGATGTGAAAACTGACTGAAATATTATTTGATTTGACAGTCCGTTGTTGAATAAAAACATATGTTGATACAACTATACGTTATGGTCGTTTTGATGTCCCGGACCTTTGCTTTGGGAAATTTTCTCTAGCTGGACCTCTTTGAATTCTAATTGAATACCCCTGGTCTATAGCAACATCACCTTTACTGTCTGTACCTCTGTGTGGATATTGTGTAGGCTGCCTCCCACCTAACCCTCCTTCCCACTCCCTCTTTATGACTCTCTCTCTTTCTCTCTCTCTCTCTCTCTCCTTCACCCCAACCGGTCGAGGCAGATGGCCGCCCACCCTGAACCATGGTCCTGCTCGAGGTTTCTGCCTCTTAAAGGAAGTTTTTCCATGCTTCTGTCGCCTAGTGCTGCTCTTGGTGGGAATTGTTGTTATGAAAAGCGCTGTGAGATAACTGTTGTTGTGATTTGATGCTATATAAGTAAAACTGAATTGGACAGAAAGGAAGTGCTTATGATCCGAAGCATTCGAGCTCATCTGTGAAGCCTGGTGGAGGTGATGTCACGGCTGCTTCTGGAACAGGCTCATTAATATTTATTGATGATGTAACTGATGATGATCGCAGCAGACTGAATTCAGAAGCGGAAAGAAACATTTTGTCTGCCAGTTTATGGAGAAATGCTTTAAAACTAATGGGGAGGAAGTTTATCATGCAGCAGGACAACGAGCCAAAGCACACTGCCAACAAAACAAAGGACTTCATCAGGGGAAAAAGTGGAAGTTTTAGACTGGCCAAGTCAATCAGCTGACCTTAACCCAGCATGCATTTCACCTCCTTAAGAGGAGACTGAAGGGAGAAACACCCCGAAACAAACAAGAACTGAAAGAAGCTGCGGTAAAAGCCTGGAATAGCATCACAAATGAAGAATGCAACAGTTTGGTGAGTTTCTGGGTCGCAGGCTTCAGGCAGTTATTGCAAGAGAGGGTTCTGCCACCAAATATTAAAGGGGCCTTTACTTTTGCTCACCTCAGACTGCTGTGGATTAAAACAAAGGGTGGTTTATCCTGAGCTGTTTAACACGTCTAGATGTGACTCCAGGGAAGAAAAGCTGAGATTCTGAACTCGTCTCATCTTTTGATCTTAAACCTAAATGTCTTCAGTGAACAACAAAAACAAAGGAATCTGCCTTCTAGTTCCAAGACTGTTGGAGGAGACTGTATAAATTACACATCTGAGCTAAAACACAAGCACCCTGATCAAGTACCAGACCACATCCTTCACATCCTTAAACTACTCATTTAACTGTGAACTGAAAGGCAGGGATCAAAATTCTCAACCTGGATTGGGCAACTTTAGACATGACTGGATTATATTAATCTGGAATGATGACGTGAACTGGATTACAGGGACCTGGCCTGGCCTGGATTACAGGGACCTGGCCTGGCCTGGCTTACAGGGACCTGGCCTGGCCTGGCTTACAGGGACCTGGCCTGGCCTGGCTTACAGGGACCTGGCCTGGCCTGGATTACAGGGACCTGGCGTGTGTTTGCTCTGGGAGGAAACTGACCGATGAAGACGAAGATCTGGTGGTGAGAGTATCTGAGCAGCATCGACACTGACAGAGTCTGAAAAACACAAAACAAATTAATTTGACTTTGATCCGACCGGCCCTCGCTGATCAGAACCGGTTCAAGTTGTGTTTTTAGTAGCTTTGTAGGTCCATTTAATCTTACAGACCCTGATAGTCTCTGCATAAATAAAGACTACTGTCATTAAACTCTTTCAGGAGCCTCGACAACAAGAACTAACCTGGAAATTCACTTTGACTTCATGTTCTCTGCAGATTTGGATTAAATATGATGAGTAGGACGTGTTCACTCACGAATATGACCATGATGACGAAGGCAGCCAGGTAGGAGGTTCTGGCCATCCACATGCTGACGAAGCGGTAATGTTCTCCAGACACCACGTTCCTCAGGAACCCTGCAGAGAACCACACTGCAACATCACCAACCTGACTCCAGACTGACAAGTACCTGTGACTCAAAACTGTGTTTACTCTGATCTAAACCAAAGACCTGGTTCGGCAGTCAGGGAGGGGGATCGGAGGAACTCGGGGTCTGCAGTCACGGAGGGGGATCGGAGGAACTCGGGGTCTGCAGTCAGGGAGGGGGATCGGAGGAACTCGGGGTCTGCAGTCACGGAGGGGGATCGGAGGAACTCGGGGTCTGCAGTCAGGGAGGGGGATCCCAAGAGCTCGGGGTCTGCAGTCAGGGAGGGGGATCCCAAGAGCTCGGGGTCTGCAGTCAGGGAGGGGGATCAGAGGAACTCGGGGTCTGCAGTCAGGGAGGGGGATCAGAGGAACTCGGGGTCTGCAGTCACGGAGGGGGATCGGAGGAACTCGGGGTCTGCAGTCACGGAGGGGGATCGGAGGAACTCGGGGTCTGCAGTCAGGGAGGGGGATCGGAGGAACTCGGGGTCTGCAGTCAGGGAGGGGGATCGGAGGAACTCGGGGTCTGCAGTCAGGGAGGGGGATCGGAGGAACTCGGGGTCTGCAGTCACGGAGGGGGATCGGAGGAACTCGGGGTCTGCAGTCAGGGAGGGGGATCCCAAGAGCTCGGGGTCTGCAGTCAGGGAGGGGGATCAGAGGAACTCGGGGTCTGCAGTCAGGGAGGGGGATCCCAAGAGCTCGGGGTCTGCAGTCAGGGAGGGGGATCAGAGGAACTCGGGGTCTGCAGTCACGGAGGGGGATCAGAGGAACTCGGGGTCTGCAGTCAGGGAGGGGGATCCCAAGAGCTCGGGGTCTGCAGTCAGGGAGGGGGATCCCAAGAACTCGGGGTCTGCAGTCAGGGAGGGGGATCCCAAGAACTCGGGGTCTGCAGTCAGGGAGGGGGATCCCAAGAACTCGGGGTCTGCAGTCAGGGAGGGGGATCCCAAGAACTCGGGGTCTGCAGTCACGGAGGGGGATCCCAAGAACTCGGGGTCTGCAGTCACGGAGGGGGATCCCAAGAACTCGGGGTCTGCAGTCAGGGAGGGGGATCCCAAGAACTCGGGGTCTGCAGTCACGGAGGGGGATCGGAGGAACTCGGGGTCTGCAGTCACGGAGGGGGATCGGAGGAACTCGGGGTCTGCAGTCAGGGAGGGGGATCCCAAGAGCTCGGGGTCTGCAGTCAGGGAGGGGGATCCCAAGAGCTCGGGGTCTGCAGTCAGGGAGGGGGATCAGAGGAACTCGGGGTCTGCAGTCACGGAGGGGGATCCCAAGAGCTCGGGGTCTGCAGTCAGGGAGGGGGATCCCAAGAACTCGGGGTCTGCAGTCAGGGAGGGGGATCCCAAGAACTCGGGGTCTGCAGTCAGGGAGGGGGATCAGAGGAACTCGGGGTCTGCAGTCAGGGAGGGGGATCGGAGGAACTCGGGGTCTGCAGTCAGGGAGGGGGATCAGAGGAACTCGGGGTCTGCAGTCAGGGAGGGGGATCCCAAGAACTCGGGGTCTGCAGTCACGGAGGGGGATCGGAGGAACTCGGGGTCTGCAGTCACGGAGGGGGATCGGAGGAACTCGGGGTCTGCAGTCACGGAGGGGGATCGGAGGAACTCGGGGTCTGCAGTCACGGAGGGGGATCCCAAGAACTCGGGGTCTGCAGTCAGGGAGGGGGATCCCAAGAACTCGGGGTCTGCAGTCAGGGAGGGGGATCAGAGGAACTCGGGGTCTGCAGTCAGGGAGGGGGATCGGAGGAACTCGGGGTCTGCAGTCAGGGAGGGGGATCAGAGGAACTCGGGGTCTGCAGTCAGGGAGGGGGATCCCAAGAACTCGGGGTCTGCAGTCAGGGAGGGGGATCAGAGGAACTCGGGGTCTGCAGTCAGGGAGGGGGATCCCAAGAACTCGGGGTCTGCAGTCAGGGAGGGGGATCAGAGGAACTCGGGGTCTGCAGTCACGGAGGGGGATCGGAGGAACTCGGGGTCTGCAGTCACGGAGGGGATCGGAGGAACTCGGGGTCTGCAGTCACGGAGGGGGATCGGAGGAACTCGGGGTCTGCAGTCAGGGAGGGGGATCCCAAGAACTCGGGGTCTGCAGTCAGGGAGGGGGATCCCAAGAACTCGGGGTCTGCAGTCAGGGAGGGGGATCGGAGGAACTCGGGGTCTGCAGTCACGGAGGGGGATCGGAGGAACTCGGGGTCTGCAGTCAGGGAGGGGGATCCCAAGAGCTCGGGGTCTGCAGTCAGGGAGGGGGATCAGAGGAACTCGGGGTCTGCGGTCAGGGAGGGGGATCCCAAGAGCTCGGGGTCTGCAGTCAGGGAGGGGGATCCCAAGAACTCGGGGTCTGCAGTCAGGGAGGGGGATCCCAAGAGCTCGGGGTCTGCAGTCAGGGAGGGGGATCAGAGGAACTCGGGGTCTGCAGTCACGGAGGGGGATCAGAGGAACTCGGGGTCTGCAGTCAGGGAGGGGGATCGGAGGAACTCGGGGTCTGCAGTCAGGGAGGGGGATCCCAAGAGCTCGGGGTCTGCAGTCAGGGAGGGGGATCAGAGGAACTCGGGGTCTGCAGTCACGGAGGGGGATCGGAGGAACTCGGGGTCTGCAGTCACGGAGGGGGATCGGAGGAACTCGGGGTCTGCAGTCAGGGAGGGGGATCCCAAGAGCTCGGGGTCTGCAGTCAGGGAGGGGGATCCCAAGAGCTCGGGGTCTGCAGTCAGGGAGGGGGATCCCAAGAACTCGGGGTCTGCGGTCAGGGAGGGGGATCCCAAGAACTCGGGGTCTGCAGTCAGGGAGGGGGATCCCAAGAACTCGGGGTCTGCAGTCACGGAGGGGGATCCCAAGAGCTCGGGGTCTGCAGTCAGGGAGGGGGATCCCAAGAGCTCGGGGTCTGCAGTCAGGGAGGGGGATCAGAGGAACTCGGGGTCTGCAGTCACGGAGGGGGATCAGAGGAACTCGGGGTCTGCAGTCAGGGAGGGGGATCGGAGGAACTCGGGGTCTGCAGTCAGGGAGGGGGATCCCAAGAGCTCGGGGTCTGCAGTCAGGGAGGGGGATCAGAGGAACTCGGGGTCTGCAGTCACGGAGGGGGATCGGAGGAACTCGGGGTCTGCAGTCACGGAGGGGGATCGGAGGAACTCGGGGTCTGCAGTCAGGGAGGGGGATCCCAAGAGCTCGGGGTCTGCAGTCAGGGAGGGGGATCAGAGGAACTCGGGGTCTGCAGTCAGGGAGGGGGATCCCAAGAGCTCGGGGTCTGCAGTCAGGGAGGGGGATCCCAAGAACTCGGGGTCTGCAGTCAGGGAGGGGGATCCCAAGAGCTCGGGGTCTGCAGTCAGGGAGGGGGATCAGAGGAACTCGGGGTCTGCAGTCAGGGAGGGGGATCAGAGGAACTCGGGGTCTGCAGTCAGGGAGGGGGATCCCAAGAGCTCGGGGTCTGCAGTCAGGGAGGGGGATCCCAAGAGCTCGGGGTCTGCAGTCAGGGAGGGGGATCCCAAGAACTCGGGGTCTGCAGTCAGGGAGGGGGATCAGAGGAACTCGGGGTCTGCAGTCAGGGAGGGGGATCAGAGGAACTCGGGGTCTGCGGTCAGGGAGGGGGATCAGAGGAACTCGGGGTCTGCAGTCAGGGAGGGGGATCCCAAGAACTCGGGGTCTGCAGTCAGGGAGGGGGATCAGAGGAACTCGGGGTCTGCGGTCAGGGAGGGGGATCCCAAGAACTCGGGGTCTGCGGTCAGGGAGGGGGATCCCAAGAGCTCGGGGTCTGCAGTCAGGGAGGGGGATCCCAAGAGCTCGGGGTCTGCAGTCAGGGAGGGGGATCCCAAGAACTCGGGGTCTGCAGTCAGGGAGGGGGATCCCAAGAACTCGGGGTCTGCAGTCAGGGAGGGGGATCAGAGGAACTCGGGGTCTGCAGTCAGGGAGGGGGATCAGAGGAACTTGGGGTCTGCGGTCAGAATAGTGGACTAGAGGACCCATCCCGGTTCTCTACCTTTGTTCTCCTCGTTCTCGGCGAGCGCCTTCACGCTGGACATGAGGATGTCGTCGTAGCCCAAAAACTCATCGAGCAGGAAGCGACTGAAGCCGTCACCAAAACACTCGTCCTTCATGGGATCTAAACACGGAGACGTCATGTAACAGAGGCAGACAGGTGTGTCAGGGTCATGTGACTGAGGTCAGGTGTGTCTCACCTAGAGTGACCACCATGACGGGGATGTTGAGTCTCTGCCTGGTGCTCTGAGACAAACGCAGGAAGCCGTACTCCAGCGAGTACTCCACGATGTACTCCTCCTGAGGCCACACTGCAACAACAACACACACCTTAACAGAGTCCACACAGGAGGCGCGGCACGCTCGCGGCACGCTCGGTCACATGTGT
Organism: Micropterus salmoides; assembly: GCF_014851395.1. Classification (NCBI taxonomy): domain Eukaryota; kingdom Metazoa; phylum Chordata; class Actinopteri; order Centrarchiformes; family Centrarchidae; genus Micropterus; species Micropterus salmoides. The sequence continues at coordinate 37,952,602 of NW_024044237.1, forward strand.
TTTGGCAGCGTTTTGGGCTGCGGTTAAAGGCGAATGTCGTGAACCACAACGACTAAAACGCTTCCTGTGACGAAACAGCAGAGTAAAAATTAAAATCTGACACCAAGAAGCAAAAAACAAGCCAGAACACAGAACCATGAGTACTCTGGTGTAAGTACTACTTCAACACGCCTACTGGGTTTCAAATACTATTACTTTAAACAAACTTCAACATGTCATCAACTCCACTAACTATCTACAGCGGAGGAGCAGTTAGAGGTGACGGAGACTCTGCTGCCACCTGCTGGTGTCAGAGAGAATCTCAGCTCAGGAGGAGGAGGTGAGAGAGGGAGAGGAAGAGGAGAGAGGAGAGGGGCAACTAGCAGGAGGAAGAGGAGGAGAAAGGAGGAGGAGGTGAGAGAGGGAGAAGAGAGAGGAGAGGGGCAACTAGCAGGAGGAAGAGGAGGAGAAAGGAGGAGGAGGGTTTACCTGCTCGGGTCATCATCTCCAGCTCAGACAGAGAGTCCTTCAGCGGCTGCATACCTTTAGTGGTCTGGCTGAAGGAGACGTCCTGGCTGTCGTTCACTCCTCCTGCTCCTCCTCCTCCTCCACCTCCTCCAATCAGAGACGGCTTCAGACGCGGCTCGATGTCCAGCTCAAACTGCAACAGAGACAGAAACAGAGCAGGGAGGTGAAAACAGGAGCGGGGAGCTAGAAGCTAGGAACGAGGAGAAAGGAGCGAGGAGAAAGGAGCTAGGAGAAAGGAACGAGGAGAAAGGAGCTAGGAGAAAGGAGCTAGGAGAAAGGAACGAGGAGAAAGGAGCGAGGAGATAAGAGCTAGGAGAAAGGAGCGAGGAGAAAGGAGCGAGGAGAAAGGAGCTAGGAGAAAGGAGCTAGGAGAAAGGAGCTAGGAGAAAGGAGCGAGGAGAAAGGAGCGAGGAGAAAGGAGCGAGGAGAAAGGAGCTAGGAGCTAGGAGCTAGGAGCGAGGAGAAAGGAGCGAGAAGAAAGGAGCGAGGAGAAAGGAGCGAGGTGCTAGGAGAAAGGTGCTAGGAGAAAGGTGCTAGGAGAAAGGAGCGAGGAGCTAGGAGCTAGGAGAAAGGAGCGAGGAGCGAGGAGCGAGGAGAAAGGAGCTAGGAGCGAGGTGCTAGGAGAAAGGTGCTAGGAGAAAGGAGCGAGGAGCTAGGAGCTAGGAGAAAGGAGCGAGGAGCGAGGAGCGAGGAGAAAGGAGCTAGGAGCGAGGAGAAAGGAGCTAGGAGGGAGAAAGGAGCTAGGAGAAAGGACCGAGGAGAAAAGAGCGAGGAGAAAGGAGAAAAGAGCGAGGAGCTAGGAGCTAGGAGCTAGGAGAAAGGAGCGAGGAGAAAAGAGCGAGGAGAAAAGAGCGAGGAGCTAGGAGAAAGGAGAAAAGAGCTAGGAGAAAGGAGCGAGGAGAAAGGAGAAAGGAGAAAAGAGCGAGGAGCTAGGAGAAAAGAGCGAGGAGCTAGGAGAAAGGAGAAAGGAGCTAGGAGAAAGGAGCTAGGAGAAAAGAGCTAGGAGAAAAGAGCTAGGAGAAAAGAGCTAGGAGAAAAGAGCTAGGAGAAAAGAGCTAGGAGAAAAGAGCGAGGAGCTAGGAGAAAAGAGCGAGGAGCTAGGAGAAAGGAAAAAGGAGAAAGGAGCTAGGAGAAAGGAGCTAGGAGAAAAGAGCTAGGAGAAAAGAGCTAGGAGAAAAGAGCTAGGAGAAAAGAGCGAGGAGCTAGGAGAAAGGAGAAAGGAGAAAGGAGCTAGGAGAAAGGAGCTAGGAGAAAGGAGCTAGGAGAAAGGAGCTAGGAGAAAGGAGCTAGGAGAAAAGAGCTAGGAGAAAAGAGCGAGGAGAAAAGAGCGAGGAGCTAGGAGAAAGGAGAAAGGAGCTAGGAGAAAGGAGCGAGGAGGGAGAAAGGAGCTAGGAGGGAGAAAGGAGCTAGGAGGGAGAAAGGAGCTAGGAGAAAGGACCGAGGAGAAAAGAGCGAGGAGAAAAGAGCAAGGAGAAAAGAGCGAGGAGAAAGGAGCTAGGAGAAAGGAGAAAAGAGCTAGGAGAAAAGAGCGAGGAGAAAAGAGCGAGGAGCTAGGAGAAAGGAGAAAGGAGAAAGGAGCTAGGAGAAAGGAGCTAGGAGAAAGGAGCGAGGAGGGAGAAAGGAGCTAGGAGGGAGAAAGGAGCTAGGAGGGAGAAAGGAGCTAGGAGGGAGAAAGGAGCTAGGAGGGAGAAAGGAGCTAGGAGAAAGGACCGAGGAGAAAAGAGCGAGGAGAAAGGAGAAAAGAGCGAGGAGCTAGGAGAAAGGAGAAAGGAGCGAGGAGAAAAGAGCGAGGAGAAAAGAGCGAGGAGCTAGGAGCGAGGAGCTAGGAGAAAGGAGCTAGGAGAAAGGAGCTAGGAGAAAGGAGCTAGGAGAAAGGAGCTAGGAGAAAGGAGCTAGGAGCTAGGAGAAAGGAGAAAAGAGCGAGGAGCTAGGAGAAAGGAGCTAGGAGCTAGGAGAAAGGAGCTAGGAGAAAGGAGCTAGGAGAAAGGAGCTAGGAGAAAGGAGAAAGGAGAAAGGAGCGAGGAGCGAGGAGAAAGGAGCGAGGAGCTAGGAGAAAGGAGAAAGGAGCTAGGAGAAAGGAGCTAGGAGAAAGGAGCTAGGAGAAAGGAGAAAGGAGCGAGGAGAAAGGAGCGAGGAGAAAGGAGCGAGGAGAAAGGAGCGAGGAGAAAGGAGCGAGGAGAAAAGAGCGAGGAGCTAGGAGAAAGGAGCGAGGAGAAAGGAGCTAGGAGAAAGGAGCTAGGAGAAAGGAGCTAGGAGAAAGGAGCTAGGAGAAAGGAGCTAGGAGAAAGGAGCTAGGAGCTAGGAGAAAGGAGAAAAGAGCGAGGAGCTAGGAGAAAGGAGAAAAGAGCGAGGAGCTAGGAGAAAGGAGAAAGGAGCGAGGAGCTAGGAGAAAGGAGCGAGGAGAAAGGAGCGAGGAGCTAGGAGAAAGGAGAAAAGAGCGAGGAGCTAGGAGAAAGGAGCTAGGAGAAAGGAGCGAGGAGAAAGGAGCGAGGAGAAAGGAGCGAGGAGAAAAGAGCTAGGAGAAAAGAGCTAGGAGAAAAGAGCTAGGAGAAAGGAGCGAGGAGAAAGGAGCGAGGAGAAAGGAGCGAGGAGAAAGGAGCGAGGAGCTAGGAGAAAGGAGAAAGGAGCGAGGAGAAAAGAGAAAGGAGCGAGGAGCGAGGAGCGAGGAGCGAGGAGAAAGGAGCGAGGAGAAAGGAGCGAGGAGAAAGGAGCGAGGAGAAAGGAGAAAAGAGCGAGGAGCTAGGAGAAAGGAGCTAGGAGCTAGGAGAAATGAGCTAGGAGAAATGAGCTAGGAGAAAGGAGCTAGGAGAAAGGAGCTAGGAGAAAGGAGAAAGGAGCTAGGAGAAAGGAGCTAGGAGAAAAGAGCTAGGAGAAAAGAGCTAGGAGAAAAGAGCTAGGAGAAAAGAGCTAGGAGCTAGGAGAAAGGAGAAAGGAGAAAGGAGCTAGGAGAAAGGAGCTAGGAGAAAGGAGCTAGGAGAAAGGAGCGAGGAGAAAGGAGAAAGGAGCTAGGAGCTAGGAGAAAGGAGCTAGGAGAAAGGAGAAAGGAGCTAGGAGAAAGGAGAAAGGAGCTAGGAGAAAGGAGCTAGGAGAAAGGAGCTAGGAGAAAGGAGCTAGGAGAAAGGAGCTAGGAGAAAGGAGCTAGGAGAAAGGAGAAAGGAGCTAGGAGAAAGGAGCTAGGAGAAAGGAGCTAGGAGAAAGGAGCGAGGAGAAAGGAGAAAGGAGCTAGGAGCTAGGAGAAAGGAGCTAGGAGAAAGGAGAAAGGAGCTAGGAGAAAGGAGCTAGGAGAAAGGAGCTAGGAGAAAGGAGCTAGGAGAAAGGAGCTAGGAGAAAGGAGCTAGGAGAAAGGAGCTAGGAGAAAGGAGCTAGGAGAAAGGAGAAAGGAGCTAGGAGAAAGGAGAAAGGAGCTAGGAGAAAGGAGCTAGGAGAAAGGAGCTAGGAGAAAGGAGCTAGGAGAAAGGAGCTAGGAGCGAGTTAACTACACTAACATTGTCACGTCACCATTCACAGGTTAACAACGTAGCCAAATGATTTATATTGAAATGTTGTGTTTGTGAATGTAACATTTCATATGGGCTTTTCTTTACAATGAATATCAAGTTCCTCTGATCCTCCTCCCTGACTGCAATTTTTCATAAATATATGAAGTCACGTTCGACACAAACACAAACACAAAATGAAATGATGACAAATGCTTTCAGTTTCGTTATTGCAAAAAAAGAGACTTTTCGTCAGCGGTTACGTCAGATCCTACTTATGCTGGGGAGAGAGGAGAGTTTGTCCGAAAGTGGTCGCTGTATTTAAACCCTACGCGGAGCAGGGAGGCCTGGAGGGTGACTGGACCACAGTTCACTCCGTGTCGGAGTGGAAGTGGCGAGGGTCTAGTTTCGGAAAGGCCCCTGGTTTCTGTGGAGAACTGAACCTCACCGCTCACCTGCACCGAGCTGTTGTCAAACATCTCCAGGGTCATCTCCTCCTCGTCCTCCTCTTCCTCCTGCAGCGCTGCCAGACCGAGCCCGCCCGCTCCTCCTCCTCCGCCCCCCTCGGCCTCCAGCTCCTCCTGGAGGCCCGTGGAGTCGTAGTACTGCAGGAAAACGGAGGCTCGGCTGGAGTTCCTCTGGATCTCCACCCGCAGGATGCCGTCACGGGGCCAGCGCTCCCTCACTACCTCCAGACAGTTGATGGGCGAGCGAGAGAAGGCGATGTGGATGTAGGCGAGGATGAAGAGGACGAAGAGCGCCTGAGCAGAGAGAAGGAGCAGAGGAATTAGTCCAACGTTTCAACATGAAATTTGAGAAGTTTATTCACCACAAAGTTATAACAAAAGGTTCATACTGTTTATGGCGTGCGGAATTCGCATAGCCGGTGGCGGGTCGGCCATCACACACCGGCTTCATTCACAGGGCTCAACAATAAGAGTGTTTACTCCTCTGACACCCTGCGTCCTCCTTCTGATTCTATCACCATTTATAAACATTAAATAGAACGCGACTGGGAGGTCTACATTATGACTGGGGGGGGGGGGGGTCCACATTATGACTGGGGGGTCCACATTCTGACTGGGGGGGGGGGGGTCCACATTATGACTGGGGGGGGGGTCCACATTATGACTGGGGGGTCCACATTCTGACTGGGGGGGGGGGGGGTCCACATTCTGACTGGGGGTCCACATTCTGACTGGGGGGTCCACATTCTGACTGGGGGGGGGGGTCCACATTATGACTGGGAGGTCCACATTATGACTGGGGGGTCCACATTCTGACTGGGGGGGGGGGGGTCACATTATGACTGGGAGGTCCACATTATGACTGGGGGGTCCACATTCTGACTGGGGGGGGGGGGTCCACATTATGACTGGGGGGTCCACATTCTGACTGGGGGGTCCACATTCTGACTGGGGGTCCACATTCTGACTGGGGGGTCCACATTCTGACTGGGGGGTCCACATTCTGACTGGGGGTCCACATTCTGACTGGGGGGTCCACATTCTGACTGGGGGGGGGGGGTCCACATTATGACTGGGAGGTCCACATTATGACTGGGGGGTCCACATTCTGACTGGGGGGGGGGGGGTCCACATTATGACTGGGGGGTCCACATTCTGACTGGGGGGTCCACATTCTGACTGGGGGGGGGGGGTCCACATTGATGGGGGGGTCCACATTATGACTGGGGGGGGGGGGTCCACATTATGACTGGGGGGGTCCACATTAGGACTCGGGGGGGTCCGCCCTGAGGCTCGGCGGTCTACATTATGACTCGGGCGTCCGCCCTGAGGCTCGGCGGTCTACATTATGACTCGGCGGTCTACATTATGACTCGGCGGTCTACATTATGACTCGGGCGTCCGCCCTGAGACTCGGCGGTCTACATTATGACTCGGGCGTCCGCCCTGAGACTCGGCGGTCTACATTATGACTCGGCGGTCTACATTATGACTCGGGCGTCCGCCCTGAGACTCGGCGGTCTACATTATGACTCGGCGGTCTACATTATGACTCGGGCGTCCGCCCTGAGACTCGGCGGTCTACATTATGACTCGGCGGTCTACATTATGACTCGGCGTCCGCCCTGAGACTCGGCGGTCTACATTATGACTCGGCGGTCTACATTATGACTCGGGCGTCCGCCCTGAGACTCGGCGGTCTACATTATGACTCGGCGGTCTACATTATGACTCGGGCGTCCGCCCTGAGACTCGGCGGTCTACATTATGACTCGGCGGTCTACATTATGACTCGGCGGTCTACATTATGACTCGGGCGTCCGCCCTGAGGCTCGGCGGTCTACATTATGACTCGGCGGTCTACATTATGACTCGGCGGTCTACATTATGACTCGGCGGTCTACATTATGACTCGGGCGTCCGCCCTGAGACTCGGCGGTCTACATTATGACTCGGCGGTCTACATTATGACTCGGCGGTCTACATTATGACTCGGGCGTCCGCCCTGAGGCTCGGCGGTCTACATTATGACTCGGCGGTCTACATTATGACTCGGCGGTCTACATTATGACTCGGCGGTCTACATTATGACTCGGCGGTCTACATTATGACTCGGGCGTCCGCCCTGAGGCTCGGCGGTCTACATTATGACTCGGCGGTCTACATTATGACTCGGCGGTCTACATTATGACTCGGGCGTCCGCCCTGAGACTCGGCGGACTACATTACGACTCGGGCGTCCGCCCTGAGACTCGGCGGTCTACATTATGACTCGGGCGTCCGCCCTGAGACTCGGCGGTCTACATTATGACTCGGCGGTCTACATTATGACTCGGGCGTCCGCCCTGAGACTCGGCGGTCTACATTATGACTCGGCGGTCTACATTATGACTCGGGCGTCCGCCCTGAGACTCGGCGGTCTACATTATGACTCGGCGGTCTACATTATGACTCGGCGGTCTACATTAAGACTCGGGCGTCCGCCCTGAGACTCGGCGGTCTACATTATGACTCGGCGGTCTACATTATGACTCGGCGGTCTACATTATGACTTGGGGGGCAGGTTTAAGTTACAGTGAAGAACACAAAGGGTTAAACGAGTCTGAGGATCAATAGATTGATTTTCTCACCTTGAGCAGGACGAAGAACTCAAAGACTCTCCTGAAGGACGGTGGGAACAGGCGGGCGTATGTGACGGCCATCTTGAAGAAGAGGGCGTGGAAGAGGCGGTCTCGGACGTTGATGAGGGGGTTCTGGTTGATGTTGGGGTTTCGGATCCTGTTGGGTCCCATGTTGTTGTTGTTGTTGTTCAGGGGGACGTTGTTGTTGTTGGCCTGGTTCTCAGACATGGTCTCTGGATTATTCACACTGCACAGACAGCTGGTTCTAGGTCAGCATGGCGGCTGCGGGGCTCCTCAGAGAAGGTAAAGCTCTGACCCGGGGTCAGATTAAGGTCTGCAGAGTCTGATTCACAGCGAGCTGACCGACCAACTTCTTCGGCTGAAACTGTGGGAGAGAATGAACCAATGAAAACTCTCAGTATTGATCAAGTAGCGACTCCAAGCTAGAAGGGAGACCTTCCGTCGATCAGAGTCCCTTAAGGGTCCCGGCCTTTTATTATTATTACTGTCTCTCTGTTTGAGGCTGCGTCATTTTGACAGACAGGGTCGTAAAAACTATTTAGTTTCCGTGTTCTAATGATGATGAGATGAAGAAGAACAGCCAATTCAATCGATCACACGAACATTTAATCTCCAGATTTAGTTTATGCCACAGCACATGTCCATCTGTAGTCCCCGCGCAGGAAGACGAACCAAACAAACAAATCAATTATAACCCGGACAGTTGACGCGAGATAAAACACCACCGCACATAATCTAGATTAAATACTCAGTCCCAATCTAAGGTTTACATTAAAGATCACACGACTGGTTTGGTTTCAGACACTTTTCAGTTTCCACATGACGAGCTGGCCGACCGCTCGTGTGCAGGATGACTTCAGGTTTCGATATTTGTGCTTCACTCGTTTCTTGTTGAGAAGCTGTTTTTATAAAAATTCTATAAGTCTAACCTTTTGTGAAAATACCGCTAACTAGTGCTGTAGTACTCGAGACCGGTCTTAAGACCACATATTGTTGGTCTTGGTCTCGTCTTGGACTCGACCGCATTTGTGCTCTGTCTCGTCTCGGTCTCGGATACTGAGGACTCTGGATTTTATTTCAAGACTAGTCAAGACCATAACTTTGGGAATATCAAGTCTCGGTCTTGACTTGGGTCTCGGTTTGGGTGGTCTTGACTACAACACTACCGCTAACGCAACAAATATTACATATCTTTTTATTTTGGGGGGTTCGTGTTCTTGAGGTGCTGTGTGATTACGGCCGTGGCTCAGGAGACAGAGCGGGCTGGCCGTTAATCGGAAGGTCGGCGGTTCCTCCAGGCTGCGTGTCGAAGTGTCCTTGGGCAAGATACTGAACCCCGAATTGCCCCTGGTGGCCGTTCCGCCAGTGAATGAATGTGCAGATGTAGCATCAAAGCGCTCTGAGTGGTCGAAAAGACTAGAAAGGCGCTATAGGGAGCATTTACGTTACTTACAGAGTCACTGCAAAGACGCGGAGAAACGTGATTTCCTGTCGGGAAAGGCATTCGCTTGAGTTGAAAATGTTCAATTCGTGCAAGAAAGACGCAGGACGCTGTGACGCCTATCAGCGACGTCACTGACTGCTTCAGAGCGTTGTTTGGTGAGATTCTGAATCTCTGCTTGCTGACAAACAGCTGCTGAGAGCCGGGGCGGCGCCGGTAGGGATGGGTACCGACCGAAACAGCCCGGTATCAAGTAGAACCAGAACTTCACTCAATACTTTTTCTAACCAGATCGCATTGCTTGCAGCCAAATAGCAAACAAAACACCTAAAGAAAGAGAAGAGCAGCCTTTTTGTTCCTGGTGCGTCTGCATCATAAACTGCACGCGCTCAGTCCGCGCTGACTTTAACAGACGTGTGCGTCACTGTTGCGGTTTTATCAGCACAAGCTCGGCTTTCCGTTGGTTTCATCTTGTGGCATCATTGAACACTTCTCCCTACATTTTTATTTGCTGTTCACGTGTCACCGATCGATCGCTGCGTTCCGTCACATCAGTTAAAACTTTCATGGCGCAACAGCGATCAGCTGATCTTCCCGACGCCTGCACGTCATCCAGAACGACGTGCTGAAGCTGCTGAAGCTGCTGCTGGTTTAGTTTAGAGACTTGTTTAAACAGACCTCTCTGTCTGTTTAAAAGCACTTCTGTTGTTTACTTTCAACACAAGTATCAAAAAAAATAATACCTTGTTTCCCACAACTTATTTGGTCACTAAACTATTTCAGTCCTCCTCTCATTCCAATAAAAAATAACTCCCAAGCTGCAGTCTCTCCCCTGATAGGCCAGTGAGGACGACCTAATCAGGACGAGGAGCCTGTGATACACTTTCCCAACACTCTTTATGTAGCAGTAATTTGAAACAGACCGGATCACCTCACGTGTCCATTACAACAATAAAAATAATACTAAGCTACTAATCAGGTGACCTTTTATGCAAAGTATTGAACGAAGTACTCTGTTGGTATCGGTATCACTTTAAGGGTACAGGGTTTGGTACTGCTGACGTGAGGTTTTAAACGATCGGATTCTGTTCTGATAAATGTTTTCTGACAGGAGGAGCTCAGAGTGAACTTCTTCTATTAAATTAACTTTAGGGATTAAAACGTCTTCAGGGCGCTCTGAGGGCCACAACAGGAGGCTGCTGGGAGAAAAGAGGAAGCTGAACTACCTGCTTGGTTCCAGCTGTAGTTAAACTTTACTATGAACACATTAGCATAGGGCTGATTTAAAGTCCTCTGCTGACAGACTTCATGACGTCGTGTGTCAACACTCAGTTTATAGCAGTGATCAAACTCTGGCGAGGAAAGCGACGCATGTTGGGCCCGCCAAGTCCTGGAGGGACTGAAATCTAGTTCTCCTGTAGAGAATAAAGAACCCTGCTCTCTTTTAAGCAGCAGCCAGTTTCATTCATTAATAAAACACGTTCCTGCGTTAGGATCATACAGGACCTGTTCTGATATCAGCATTACGTCCTGCTCTCTAAATATCGGTCGACGCTGAAGGCCACGAATCAGTTTCCAGGTTCTCTAAATATCTGCCTGTCCCAACCTGACAGCTGTGAATCAGGGCGTCTCGAGCTGAGGACAGGAGACAGACACACATCTGATGAGGTTCTATCAGCTGTCTGAAGCATCTGACGGTCCTTCCGTCTGTGTGCGTCAGTAAATACCTGTGCAGTACATCTAGCAGTACCGGAGCGTGTACTTGTACCAGCAGGAGAGTACAGGCTGCTTGTCCTACCTGTGATGGGGCCCGTCGTCTCTCTGCTTCAGCAGGTAGCATCCTCCAGCTAACACTTCATCTCTGAGCTACAGCTAACGCTTACCTGGTTATTGCCTCCGCATGCTGACGTCTTCTTCTCTGTCTTTTCACCGGAACAAACAAGCAGCAGCTAGCTGCTTAGCACTGTTAGCGCGCTAGCGGTGCGCTGGTAGATAGCGCGACGGGAAGCTAATGGCAGCTAAAGCTAGTTGCAGACGGCGTTAGCTTCCAGCTAGCCGGCCCGGGACTCTGCGAGGCGCCATTTCACTGTGATCCGACAGAACCGGAGATAAAAGAGTCCGCGGGTTCTTCAGGAGGTTCCACACGAACTCTGAGCTTCAGTTCGGCTAACGGGAGCTAACGGGAGACTGACGGAACCACGACCACAGCGGAAATACGGGTCCTTTAGAACCGGTCGACTTCTCCCCGAGTTCTGTCTGCCAGGTGCAGCTGACCCGCCCTCCGCGAGACTGACTCTGGTGACTGCAGGCCCCAGTTTGTCCCAGTACCCCCTCCCTCCCTGCAGCTTTATTAATGTACAAAATCAAAACACAGTGAGATTCACAGGTGTCGTTTACACCGGGGACGCCTCATTTTGTCACTTTTTAAAAGCATTTGTTAAAAATGTTCTGAGCTTGGAACATTAAATATTAACTAACAAGTGAAAATGCTTTGAGAAAAGTTTATTTGCGCAAGAAGAAAACATGCAAAGCCATTTAAATATAGAAGAAACAAATCTGCATCACCCCTCCAAGAAAACAAGCTGCTGATTACTGCATTTTATTTGTGTGTTGAATCACCTGAACTTGGTGTTTCCCTTCATGTAAATACAACATTTCCACCAGAAACTGGTGCAATGAATTTCTCAAGATTGCATGAAATCAAGTGTTTAATGCTCCAAATCGTCAGTGGGGACCTCCAGAGCCCCAACTTGCACATTTCTGCGTTAAATATTCTTTTTAAATAGTGTTAAAATATCTTCTCATCTTCTTCTTGTGAACCCAGTATTGTGTATCGTCACACCGCTAATCTGAGCCCTCATATTCCCATAACTTTTCATTGTCCAAAAAAAGGAACTTAAGCTAAAAAAAAGAAGTAACTGATTATAAAATGACCCACAAAGGTGCAGCACCGATCAGTAACTTTAACAACTTGTTGACACAGTTTCTTTTTCCGTTCTCTCCCTGTGAACATGACAAAAGAGGAGAAAAGTCATGACTCAGCAGGGATGATATTACAGGAGAAAAAGATCTGAATGCAGCACAGAATGCCTGAGAGCTGCACTGACTTAGATTCTGGTAGAAGTTTACAGTTTTAATTTGTGTTTCCCTTTACACAGGCTAAATAAACATTTTAACCATAAATTGGTGCCCCACTCCTATATTTCTGCATTGGAGATTCCTTTAAATGGTGATAGAATATCTTCTCATGAAGAAACCAATATCGTGGATCACCCCACCACTTAATTGGAGCCCTGTCCCCACCACTGTTCAGCACAAGGACGCTTTATAAATACAATTTAGTTAAATTTAATCCTCCTGGGTTGTGATTCCTGACAGCACAAGACTGAATTATGGTTCACAGATGCACCAACATAGGTTTAATATTTATTCTGATGCACCTGCAAGACCAGACTCAGGGGAAACCGATCACACGCACACTGCAGAGGAGGCTGCCCACCGGCGCCATGTCAGTTACGGAGCCGATACAAAGACTGTACATGTTATTAAAGCACGTTACAGAGATAAATATTATTTTATAATAATAAATAAAAGCGTTACACACGAAGTCAAACACAGAGTCGCAGTTTGATCACAGTTTCCTTAATTGTTTTACAGACAGGCACAAGTAGAGACAGCTCTGTGACCTGAGGGGTCCTGAAGCAACGTTGAACTGAAAGGTTTGTTTGTTGCAGCAGCTAACGGCTAACGGCTAACATCCACCGATGTACGTAATATTTTGTTCTACAGCAGAAACTGACCCTACTTATTTATTTTATATTTTTCATTTTAAACCTTAAAGTTCATCATTTATCAGGGAAATTGACGTATTTTATTTGTTTCTGCTTTACTGGAGCTTAAATCATAGTAAGTTAAGCTAATGTTAGCGGCTAACTGACAATTTCTTCTATGTTCGTCTGTGTTTATTACTTCTTACCTACAAACAAACTACTTCTAACTATCATCCATTAACTGAGCGGCGTTCTGAACAGAGTCTTGTTTAATTCGGCAGATATTTTATGCACAGAGCTGCTGGTTTTACAGGAAAGTCTCGGTGTTTAGGTTGAATCTACAGCCGGACTCACACCAACTGTAGGAAAGAAATCTCCTTAAATTCAGAGTTTTTTAAAGGGAGTTCGCAGCGGAGGGTCGAACAGATGCTGAACAGGAGAGTAGCAATAGTGGAAGAAATATTCACGTCCTTCACTTCAGTACTACGTTTCAAGCAAGTAGTATATAAAAGTACGAAAGTATTATCAGCAAAATGTACTCATAGTGTCTATAAAGTATTTTAAAGCTTTATTATCACTCATGCATTCATGTGTAAGCAGCGTTTCATCACACTTTCAAAGTCAGTTCTGGCTTTAATGTAGATTTTCAGATTTATTTTAAAACATGTGAAAAAGTTTAAATAATTAAACTTCAATTTAAATCAGCTTGTTTAAAATAGAAGTGAATGAAATGAGACAGAATCCATCAGGTCAGTTTATAAAAACCTCAGAGAAAGAGTTTAATAATCTCTGCCGCAGCCGCAGAAACATTGTGACATGCAGTTTTAATGTTTATTCATGTGTCGTTAATATCAAACAGGAAGCAGAACTCCGTAACAACGTTGAATGATGAAACTGAGACGATGGTCATTAATTAAAATCCATCAGTGATGGAGCCTGAGAGAGAAAACACGTTGAATGTTGTTTTTACGATGCGAGTCTGTGGCCTCCTTCACCTGTGTCTGTGTGTTTCCAGGTGAGGCGTCCTCCTGGCCTCCTTCTTCTGTGGTGAAATCATGGAGCTGGCGTACGTGTGTGAGTGGGAGAAACGTCCAAAGAGTACTCACTGTCCCTCCATCCCTCTGGTCTGCTCCTGGTCCTGCAGGAACCTGGTGGCGTTCACCACAGACCTGAAGAATGAGGACGACGACAAAGGTAAGCACAGACACGCCCCCAACAAACACACCTGCAGCACAGACACGCCCCCAACAAACACACCTGCAGCACAGACACGCCCCCAACAAACACACCTGCAGCACAGACACGCCCCCAACAAACACACCTGCAGCACAGACACGCCCCCAACAAACACACCTGCAGCACAGACACGCCCCCAGACAAACATCTGCAGCACAGACACGCCCCCAGACAAACATCTGCAGCACAGACACGCCCCCAGACAAACACACCTGCAGCACAGACCCACGCCCCCAGACAAACATCTGCAGCACAGACACGCCCCCAGACAAACATCTGCAGCACAGACACGCCCCAGACAAACATCTGCAGCAAGACAAGCCCCCCAGACAAACATCTGCAGCACAGACACGCCCCCAGACAAACACCTGCAGCACAGACACGCCCCCAGACAAACACACTGCAGCACCGACACGCTCCCTGACAACATCTGCAGCACAGACATGCCCAGACAAACATCTGCAGCACAGACGCCCCCTGACAAACACCTGCAGCACAGACACGCCCCCAACAAACACACCTGCAGCACCGACACGCCCCCAGACAAACATCTGCAGCACAGACACGCCCCCAGACAAACATCTGCAGCACAGACACGCCCCCAGACAAACACACCTGCAGCACAGACACGCCCCCCACAAACACACCTGCAGCACAGACACGCCCCCTGACAAACACACCTGCAGCACAGACACGCCCCCTGACAAACATCTGCAGCACAGACACGCCCCCAGACAAACACACTGCGCACAGACACGCCCCCAACAAAACACCTGCAGCACAGACACGCCCCCTGACAAACACCTGCAGTACAGACACGCCCCCAACAAACACACCTGCAGCAGACACGCTCCCTGACAGACACACACCTGCAGCACAGACACGCCCCCTGACGACACACACACTGCAGCACAGACACGCTCCCTGACAGACACACACACCTGCAGCACAGACACGCTCCCTGACAGACACACACACCTGCAGCACAGACACGCCCCCTGACGAACCACACCTGCAGCACAGACAGCTCCTGACAAACACACACACTGCAGCACAGACACGCTCCCTGACAAACACACACACTGCAGCACAGACACGCTCCCTGACAAACACACACACCTGCAGCACAGACACGCTCCTGACAAACACACACACCTGCAGCACAGACCACCCCTGACAAACACACACATGCAGCACAGACACGCTCCTGACAAACACACACACCTGCAGCACAGAACGCTCCTGACAAACACACACACCTGCAGCACACGCCCCTGACAAACCACAACACCTGCAGCACAGACACGCCCCTGACAGACAACACACCTGCAGCACAACACGCTCCCTGACAAACACACACCTGCAGCACAGACACGCTCCCTGACAGACACACACCGCAGCAGACACGCTCCCTGACAAACATCTGCAGCCAGACCGCCCAGACAAACACGCCCCCAGACAAACATCTGCAGCACAGACACGCTCCCTGACAGACAAACATCTGCAGCACAGACACGCCCCCAGACAAACACGCCCCAGACAAACATCTGCAGCACAGACACGC